>NC_074726.1:27295324-27540324 GCF_947242115.1 Biomphalaria glabrata | reverse complement strand
GGCCAGTCATTCAGGTTTGTAATCATACTCCATTGCTCTGTTGGCATGTTTTAACTTCTAGATAGAATGGCATTGTCAGCTTCTTAAATTCCAAATCATTTGAAAATACAAATCTTCTATATTTAAAACAAAAGATGGCGGTGAAAAAAAAAGCACTACACAGAAATGTTATAGCAGAGAAATACGGTGCGTTTTTTTTTTCGCCAAATAATTTTGTTTAGAAAAAAATCAACAAAGAATTAAAAAAATAATTTAAAAAAAACTGAAATGTTTAATGAATATTTTTTTTAATTAGGTAAGTAATTGTGTACAAAATCAAATGTTTTTCAAACGAAGTCGCTACACTTTCCTTATTACTACCACTATGAATACAGACGAACCCACTGTATTATTAAACAACACGCATACTTCAAATAAAATAAAAAATCGTGCATAAAAAAACAAACAAGGTTACAAAGACAGTTTGTGCGGAAACACAAACTCAAGATAGGCCCCTGAAGTGGTCCACCCAGGCGGGTAAAAAGGCAGGTTTCAATATTTTCAGTAGAATATCGGCATTAAATTCTGTCAGAAGTGGTCCACCTAAGCAGGTAAAAAGGCAGGTTTCAATATTTTCAGAAAGAATATCATAATGAAATTCTATCAAAGGCAAATGAGAGAGAAGAATGGAGAAAGAAGGTTGACAGATCCTGTGCGGTGCCTCAAAGGTCCAGCAGACCAAGAGATAGGTGAAAGTGAATGTGAAGTTAGATGTGAACCTTGCTTAACTGTCTTATAATGAGTATCTAATTGATCAAATTGTTTTGTAAAGGGTCAATCTCTTATTCAAAACCTCATGAAAAATACATTTCCGTTAAATTCCTTTTGTTTTGTATATCATTTTCTTATCATGTCTTGCAGTTCACGCGATGATATGAAAAACTACTTATTAATTGTTGTTTTAAATTATGTTCAACGTATTTGCATAGAAAATTGATTTTTTTCTAATCTAAAAAAATTTGCATAAAAGTGTTCTATGAAATGGTGGATAAAAAAAAGCCTACAGTGTTTGTAAATGACAATCTCCCTTACTAAAAATAGCCTCCAGTGTTTGTTACTATTAATAGTGAATAGATGTAAAAATGGTGTATTTTTATGAAAAAACTGCTTGCATAATTGATTTAAAAAATTAGATTTTTCGCTTTCAGAAAAGAAAAAAGTAGCCGTTGCATCAGAACTTTGAATGATCTAATATATCATGATATCCGATTTTCATTTTCTCTTCTAGTTTCTGAGATCTAAACGGGAAGTTCGGACGGACAGACAGACAGACAGACGGACGGACGGACAAACGGGCAGACAGGCCACACAAAACTAATAGCGTCTTTTCCCCTTTCGGGGCCGCTAAAAAAACCTCGCCAACTTACACAAGAGTAACACATAGCATGGAATGGGTTGCCTGAGTTAGCCAGAAAAACCAGTGACTTGGAATAATTTAAGTCATTGGTTAATATGCATGACTAGATGCATGACGCGTAGGACGTAATCATCTTCTTTTTAAAGTAACTTCTGTAGATATTTAAGAGAAAATAAATTACCTTTAACTTCGATGATCTTCTATCGTCGGACGTTATACGTTACAAATTGAGCTAAGTTCTGTCGCTGGCACGCTTCGCCTCGTCGATCTGGTTACAGATGCTGCACTCACTGATGACGTACCAGATTAAAACATCGTACACACACACACACACACATACACACACACACACACACACATACATCCACTGTTCTCTTTCCTAGAAATCTTTTCGACCGGCCCATTGAATTCAACGCACATACAGCTTTCTACAATGCACGTTCGGCGACAGATGTAATAAAAAAAAATAAAACTGGTGAGAATTGATTTAATAAACAGGGCGTTGACAACAAATTCGGACGCTGTAATCATTGTCATTTGATTTGTAGGTCACACTACTGGTATCTCCAAGCTGTCTTGAGTAATGGTATGCCCGCTACCACAAATATTTGGGCTCCAGACAAATGGGACTGTGTAAGCCCCTCTGTCACCCCCCCCCCTTTTCACGCATGGCTAAAACCTTCAAATACATATGCAAGATGCATTTAACAAAAAGCATGAAGGGGCTCCCGTCTGTTAGGGTAGGACCTACTAGTTGTTCCCCCCTCCACCACTCCCCAGGCGGAGAGCCTAGTGATGGACGTTAAATTCTAGCCCAAACCTCTCGCAGGACGACGAAGGATGGCAGCAGGCAGGGTTCGAACGAGGGTTGATACAACGGTGTTATCGGAGAGATATTGGTACAGTCTTGTGTTACGTGCTGCCAATTGTACAGTTTTGGCTCAGATTTATCAACTATTAAAGTGTTAAATTACTTTGGAGCCCTGAGTTGTCAAGTTCTTTAAGTTGGTGGTGTATGGTGCACTTTGCAGAGAGCCTGGATAGTGAGATTCTTTACACTATTAAATAAGGTCAACTACATTGCTATACACTTGTAAATACGCCAACGTTAGTGACAAGGTTGGATTCTTGTGGGAGTCTTTGTAAGAACACAATGAATGTGATTTCAGCATCAAATCTTGTTCTTTATTTAGACTTGATAACTAACAGGCTGGAAAACCCTGCTTCTCAAAAATATAGGCTCACTGTTAGAAATGGACGAAGAAGGAGCAACACAATCTCAATATGGGATATGACTGCAAAAAACGTGATCCAGAATTGTGTAACTGACAATCATTTCTAGCTGCATCGTTTATGACGAGCTCAATAAACTCTTTCTGTATAAGAACATCTTCAACTTTGAACTCTAGAAAGTGTAAACATGATGTCTTCTAGATATGGAAGTTTGGTGAAGTTTCACTCGCACGCTAGTGCTAATGTTATATAACATAAATTGCGATTGTAGTCGATTTGTCAGATTTTATGCCCCTTTTTTCCTTATAAGCAGATAAAGTTGGCAAGATATATGTTTTACTTTGATCTAGTTTTGTTAGCCAAATTTGATGTTTCATTTGGACAAACGGATCTTTTCAGACAATGTATTAGAATCCTTGCAATGTAACATTTAATTATTCAAGGTGACGAAGATGTCTACCAGGTCGGCTATTTTCTGTGTTCTTCTTTCTAATAAAAAACAAAAACAAAACAACTTCTTCAAGAAGTTTTTTTAGAACCTTGCCACGTCACATCAGTGTGAAATATCAGAACATTTTGAAGCCATCAAGCTTAGTGGGAAGAAGTACCTATCAATGAAAAAAGACATGTATACATTCAAACAGTGATGTTACACTCACAAGCTTCAATTGCCATCTTTATCCTCTAGCAAAGTAGCTGTCTTCTTAAATAGGTCTACCTAATTTTTTATTAAATTTTTGTTTAACGATGGTTTCATAATGGACCTCATTCACCAATCGTAAACAAACAACATTTAGTCACGTGATCTTATTGATAAAACAATGGAAAAAAACTGTCACGTGACAACCATCATGAATTTAACATGAGATCGTAAATTATATAGAAGAGATAGAGCGCCACGTGGCTAAATGTTGTTTGTTTACGATTGGTGAATGAGGTCCATTAATCTGGCCAAAATCAAATCGGGTAATGTCCCTTTGTTTTGTTATATCACAGGCTGAGAACCCCTGCTTTATTACATGTAACAATGTTATTAATTTTGAATGTATGGATAAGGTTAATAATTATTATTTTTTAAAATGTAAGTGCACGCTAAATGAATATATGGAGATGCTGGGGTAAAGCAATTGGAACCAGAAGTCCGTGTTCGAATCCTGGTGAAGACTCTAGGTGGACCAATTCGTGGGCCAATTTTTAGTTTTTGTTTGCACACAAACTGTCTTTGTAACATTGTTACTTTTGTTTTACATGTTTCATATGCTCCTTCAGAATTGAAGATTGCTACATCCTAGCCCAAACTTCCTGAAGGACGCTGGGAAATTATGGTCTGTGTTACCAATAAACAAGGAACTGTCATGCAATCTACATATTGATGAAACTATTTAAAAAATCCAACAAAGCATTAGGGTTTATTAAAAGAAATGTCTAAAATCAAATAAGAACATAAAACTAAACTGTTATTTAACATTGGTTAGGCCAAAAATAGAATATGCATCCTCTGTTTGGGACCCCCTCAACTCAAATATTATGAAACTGGAACAGGCACAAAATAGAGCAGTCAGATTCATAACAAAGGAATACTCACAGTTGACTAGAGTAACACCTTTAGTAAAATCACTAAATTTAGAAAGCCTTCAGGACAGAAGGCTCAAAAGTAAAGTAGCAATCATACATAAAACACTGAACCATAATCTTCAAATACAAAAAAGAAAATTTAATAAAAATACTCTGAAAGACACAAAGATAAAGGCACATTCCTCGTCCCATATGCTAGGACAAATTTGTACAAATACTCCTTCTTCCCTAGTGCTATTAGAGCATGGAATGGGTTGCCTGAGCTAGCCAGGGAAATCAGTGACTTGGCAGAATTTAAGTCATTGGTTAATATACATCACTAGGCCTTTTTTTTTTTTTTTTTGAAGTAACGTCGTTATTTTATAAGATAACATGTTTTTTATATTCATGGTAAGGCTAAATTTAGAGTCTTTCTCAACCTCAGGTTATTTCACCCACCTTTACATTCTCAGTTGCCAGGGTTCAATTTAAAAATAAAAGTCTATATTAAGAAAATAATAAGTTTGTCATAGGGAGATCAAAAAGTTATATAAATGGTAATGAACAATATAATGAGATTAAAATCACAAGAACAAACCATTTGTATTTCCGACAAAATTTAATTTCATAGGATGTTATTAATCAATATACAAAGCTAGACCATCAAAATAAAAATTAAGAAAAAACATTTTCCCTATAACTTAAGCAGCAAATGTCACATCATAAGTTAAAACAAAATTAAAACCTGTTACATAGCTAACTGGCCCTCGGCTACCTATCAAGAGGACTAGAGTTTGAATCCTCACTTGAGCTGAGTTGTGTTTGTTGAGCGCCTACAGGCAGTACTTAAACCTTCTCCCAGATACCCCCTCCCACCACTGGTCCACAAGATTCGCTATACCAGGGATTCTCAACCTGTGGGTCGCGCCCCCTTGGGGGGTCGATTGACGATTTGCCAGAGGTCGCCTACGAACATCTATTCTTCTATTGCTGTATGTGTGTGTGTGGGTGGCGGCAGAGTGGGGGATTGTAAAAAGGGGTCGCCGAGCATAAAAGGTTGAGAACCGCTGCGCTATACAAAGTAATTAAAACAAAATAAATTTTTAAAAAAATACTGAACCAAATGAAACCCATTAACAATATAAACACAGCATAAATATACACATACAGTTAGAACTAGTCAGATTTAGTGATACACAATACAATAGCTGTATCAACAACATGGAATGCATACTGCAAGCCAAAAGAAATAAAAGTCTTCGCAATATTATCCTGACTACTTTCTTACTAACAAATGGCTTTAAAATGTAGAATTTGGTTTTGACATAAAATTGAAAATCCAAGATTAGTTTTAATTATTTTTGATAAGTGTTTATCAATCTAATTAAAGAAGTATGAAAGATGTTAAGAAAAAAAAAATACATTTAAAGACAATGGACCTCATTCACCAATCGTAAACAAACTTAAAGTCATGTGCTTACCCATCATCGGTATACAACTTACGACACAATTCAAATCAATCATGGACATCACATGACCGTTCGTTTCGGTGAATAAGATCCATTTCTGTTTTTTCTTCTTAAAATAAATGTTTCTTGTACCTTGTGTTCCAATCATCAGCAATTACTTTTGACAAGTCTAAAAATAAAACAACTGCTGTCACATAGTTTCATCCTTTAAGAAACAGATTTCTACAGTGGAATACAAGAAGCTCTGACCTACATAAAATACATTAAATAATGTCACAGTTTAAACAGCTTTCATTTACATAGGCCAGAATTCACATAATGATCACAATATTGCTGTGAAATTTTGACATTTTTGATTGAGATGATTTTATTTTACAATGCCTCTTTTCAGCTCGCAAATTCTTCATGGGAAGAAACAGAAGGTTTTCGAAAATGGCTCTAAGGAGAACTTTGATAGCTTATATATATCTTTGGGAAAATAATTATAAGCTAATAGGCCGCACAGGGAAAACTAGGGTTCGACCGTTATACTTTTTTGAAGTATAATAATTAAAATTTGTTCTCGAGGTTTAGATAATCTTTATCTTAAACATACACATGGCAGCAGGTATTTTCGCATTTATTCATCAAAAGTTAAATACATTTTGAGTACCATCTTTAAAGTCTGAGTCACTGATCTATATATGTGTTATCTAGACTGGATGCCCCTATCTCCTTAGCACAAAAACAAAAATATCCTGAAACAGGGTGTTGGTTTGGAAAGAAATTTTAAATATTTTTTTTTCCAAACCTAACCTATATAACATGTCTGCATCATATAAATTATGTAAAAGCTATAATGCCCTACAATTTTGTAGATGGGAAGGCAATGACTATCAAGATAAATTTTCTATTTTGCAAACTAGATCTAGAAAGATCTATTTAAATGTACAATCTAAAATAATAAGATGATCAGAATCAACAGGTTTGAAATATTAAGGTCTAGGACTGTCAAAACAGCGACGTAATCCTGTTATTATTTCCATGGAAACTAAAAAGAAAAAAGCTGTTTATCATGGATTTGCGAGAAAATATATATATATATATATATATGTAATTAATATATAGCTTCTTTTATTTAAATTGGGATCACATAATTTCTAAACTTCGAAAACTAAAAATCATTACTTTTCTGACAAAGAAGAATTATTCCCAAGATTCATATGGCGAATTCCCTTACAACTTGAAAAAGAGTTCCATACAGAAGGATCTGATAACCAAATTTGTCGCCGTTTCCAGTCTGTATATAATATATATAGGTCTAGGTCTATAGGCCTAGCATTAGAATGCTATGTACTGTGAGAAAATTGATCTATACATTGGCTTAACCAGGAATTTTATTTTGGAAATTGGGGGGAAAGGGGCAGTGTGAACATTTTCAATTTTTTAAAATCTATCTTTCATTATTTTTTAATAGCAATGTAATCACACTTACAAAAAGTTATCATCTTCATGAAAGAGGAATTTTCTTTTTAAAATGTTTTTATTTGTTTAGTTAAAAATGTGCAATGTTTGTTTTAAAATGTTGTTCTCTAAAAATTCAATCTAAAGATTTAAAGACATTTTAAAAAGTCATGTGTTTCTTTGATTCTGGTTTGCAAGATCTTAATAAAATGTGCCAAAATTTAAAAAAATAACTTTTTTTTTTACATTTTACATTTAAATTTTTTTAAATTGATGTATAAAATAGGAACTTTAAGCTCTGGACAATGTTAAAAAAAAAAAAGAATGAAAACTGAATTAAACAAATAAACTAAGATCATCACCACATTTATAACTATCACTGAGTCAGCCAGTGAGCAGCTTTGTCAATTAAAAGAAAATATCGTTCGCTTTCACATCTCAGATAAGTTAACATAATTTCATATTTTGACCAAATTATAGGAAAGAAGAAACATAATTTGTCACATTTTAAAATAGGTGGAAAATGTATTTCCTGAGGGCCAAATGTTTCTTAATAAAACACTTAAAGAAACAAAAGACCAGCTGTAAAAATTTACCGGCAGTTTAGTTTTGGGAGGTAACGCAACATTCCAGACAGAAAGCGAATTAAATTAATATATTTCCTAGTGACAGAGACGTGAAAACTCAAAATGTTGAATGCCACAGTTTGAAACTGTAATATCACAGCTTGATGTAAACAGAAAGAAAAATTGAAGCTAATTTAATTTTGATGGGGGTCAAATCAATGCCGCAAGCATTACTTTGGAGTATTAACCATGACAACTTTGTTTTTAGCTGTAATGGATTCAAATACATTTGATGGGAACATGATCTCACAGTACATGTTCCTACAAGGGAACATCTCCAAGACTCTTGACTGTTCACACAACCAAAAGGAAATAAATGCAAAGACAAGAAGTGTTTATACATGCACAACAAACTGTATCATCATTGAAGTTAGTGACTAGACTTTATAAACTCTGCATCTGTTTCATCAAGTCCTCTAAACTCAACTCTGTGTTTGAAACAAGCTCAGATGAGTCAGCCTCCTGGAAGAAAATACAGAAAAACATTAATTAAATTAAAAAATAAGAAAAGAAAAGCCATCTAGGAATGGACAATCCAGTTTCAGAAAACTCATTGACAAAATATTTAAACAAGAGAAATATGCTAATTAATTATTTAAATATTCATACAGCCCTATCTTTACAGTATTGATACCGGCCTATCATCACACCCTAACAACATGAGGAAACATCCAAGGATCAAACATAAAGGGTTTGTTAAACAATTCTAAACTACATCTGATAACACTGAACCAAAATATTTCTGTCAATCCTAGTTCTCAAACTGCAATTAGGTAAAACTCAGCTTGCAATGTTGGTAAAAAGTAATAAGTATATTTAAACTTTATTGAGATATGTAAAAAACCTTTCCACCAACCACCCCTTGAATGTTAACAAATTATTTATTCTTTAAAAGCATTTTCTGACATTAATATACTTATAAGTGCTCTTAGTTATCCAATGCTCCAAGGACCTACATAATAATAATAAAAAAAGTATTTTTAAAAAACAATCACCACTTGAATATTTAATTATAGTAAAACTACTCCATAACTATCCTACCCAAGTAAGGTAGAAGTATTTTAATCTTCTGAGTGTTGTCAACTAGACCATACATAAAAAATAATTCAGATTCCTTAAAGCTTTTATTTGACCTTGTTTTAGTAAAAGTAAAGAAATAGCTTTGAAAAGCTGATATATAGTTATTATTATTATATTATATTGAAAATCAGTTTGATAAAAAGTCTATCACACTTAATATAAAAGTAATAGTGTCTGGTTTGGCATCCACTACCATTATCTTTTATTTTTCTATGTATATTTGAAGTCTGAGTTGCTCTTGTCAGTATTTTATGTAAATGTAATAAACAGAACTAGATATTTGGTCTTCTCTTTAGTTCAATCACTTCAGCTCCCAGCCATAGGTGGAACTTAACGGAATGTAACAGTGACGTTGAAGAGTCTAAGTGAAAGAGTTACACACAAATCAATCCAAAACAAGTTAACAATGTGAAAGTTGACAACAACTTGAAATCATTGTATGGAAGAACGTTGGAGGGGGTGGGTGGGGGGCCTCATGTCCCTCATTTCAATTGTTAGTATACAGGAAACAAGAAAATTTAATACGTTTTATTAGAAGTTGTTTTTTTTTCCGAATCTTATAAGAAAATTCTTAGTCTTTTTTCCTAAATCGATTTCCATTTTTTGCTCTCTATTTCTCTTAATACAACATAAAAGCAGTGTAAGTATCATCTAGTGTAAGTATCTTCTAGTGTAAGGATCATCTAGTGCAGGGGTGGGCAACATGCGGCCCGCCAAAGTATTTTATGCGGCCCGCCGACCCCTACAGAAATCAGGTGTACCCACAGTATATAGATATAAAAATGCTAATATTTAAAAAAAAAGCATCTATATAAATTATTGAAACTGTCTCATATTAAAAAACTTTAAGTAAACGAAGATTATGCTTATTGGCTATACATCAATACACTTAATTCAAGATACAATGTCTGAGTGTTGCTTGGAACAAGATGACAAGTGTAACAACTGATGGAGCTCGATCTTTGGCTGAGAACCATAAACTTGAAACAGGAAAGCTAGCACAAAGCTGCATAAAATTTTATCATTTAATTGAAACTTCCACACTATAAAAATACCCACCAAAGCTAGGGGAGTTAACCACGGGTAATTCTGATTTATGAAAAAATAATACAATGTATCCGCTAGCTTAGCATGGGCAAGGCATAGGAGAAGAATATAAAATCTCAAGGATGAAATTGTTATGTTGCTTGAAGAACATTGACTGTGACTTTGTTACCAATATTTCTAATGAAGAGTGGAAGACAAAATTTTCATGTGCTCTATAATCAATATTGCGATTGATTGTTTACACATGAAATGTAAATGCATGTTAAATCTTTGTAAACGGGACCATCCCATTTCTACAGGCAAGCAAAAAAAAAAATGTTTTTGTCATTTTCCTTTGCTGAAAGGTGAAACTATCTTTAATGAAATGATTAAAAGTACAACACTTATTAAGAGAAGCTGATTCAGCTCCAGAGGACATAACTCCAAGCAAAGTTCCAGTCAGCACTACCACGGAAGCCCTATGGGTGCCAGAAGCTGTATTTTCACATTTAAAAAAACTTTGCTGCTGTTCACACTGAGTACATATACATCAGTTCTTCTTCTTTGTTCTCATTTTATATGTTGGAGGGATCAGATCAGTAATCCTATATCTGAGATGAACCGCGTAGTGGTTTCCAGATCAGGCAGCCCTACGAATAGTCTTTGGAGAGTCCTGTTCGGGTCCCTTGATTTAGTATGCACCATTGAAGGACATGGTCAGCATTCTCTGGTGATGCTCCACAAGGGCAGGTTTCGGTCGTCCCGACATTTAACTTCCGGAACATATATTATTGTCTCATTCAGTGAGCAAGCATTTTTTTTGTTGAGACTAAACAAGTATAATCACTGGTCAATGTTGACTGACTTTAATTAGACAGCAGTCAAACAGGACTAACAACTAGTAAGTTAGTTTCACAGTTGAGAAACATTATGCACGAGTTCAGAAGTAAAATACTGCACATTAAGTACAACTGTATATTTGTGGGGATATTGTGATATAAAAAGATAGCAATTAAAAAAAATCGTAATACAGTGTTTAAATGAATTAAATGACATTCTACACAGCAAGCTTAACTTTCTAAGATATATATATATATATATATATATATATGCGGCCCGCAATTCCCAATTTTTTAAAATGCGGCCCTCGATACAAAAATGTTGCCCACCCCTGATCTAGTGTAAGTATCTTCTAGTGCATGTATCTTCTAGTGTAAGTATCTTCTAGTGTAAGTATCTTCTAGTGTAAGTATCTTCAAGTGTAAGTAACTTCTAGTGTAAGTATCTTCTACTGACAAATGTTTTGATAGTTATGATAGTTGATTATTCTAGGCAAACATCAAACAACTCACTGAAGACAAATACACTAAAGATATTTATAGTCTATTTTTTTTCAAAGCCATGAAAACATATCTGATGATACTAGGTCTATCTTCATCCTCTAAATTTTTTACTTTAATTTTTAAAGGCACTGAAAAGATATCTGAAGTGACTAACAATGCATTTGATTTCAGTTGAGTGGTCTTTGAACTATTTGAGCCCCTAAGACATTGAATGTATTCTAAGTAATACTTTAGATGACTACACTACTTCGCATCATCCCCCTTTTATTCAATTTCAATTGAGTGTTCATAATGGGTGTCTGTGGATTGGACTCACAAAACACAAACAGCAAAGTTTTAATATTGGAGTGAAGATTTAGACACAATGGATGGCTACATCGTCATGTGATATGTGGGCGAGTTCATACCCTTCCTGCTGCCATCCCCGTCATCCTGCGGGAGGTTTGGACCAGGAAGTAGAATATGATATGCATGGTAGACTGTGATTCAGTCACCTCAATGGTGCCGAGTTCATACCCTTCCTGCTGTCATCCCCCATCGTCCTGCGGGGGGTTTGGACCAGGGAGTAGACTATTTTCAACTCTGGAGGAACATCCGAAACATATAAAACATTTTACAAACAACTATTTCATACAAAAACAACTAATCAGAATCAAACATTACCTGTTGGACAGGTTTAGTGTAGGCTACTGTCACACCGTGTGTTAAACTGGGCACATCCCCCTGTGCAGCCTGAGCTTCTTCGGCAGTGGTTTCAGACACAATCTCAATACCTAGACAAAAAATGTGAATATTTTCTTTAAAACAAATATATTCTTTCACATTTTCAATTATGATATAATACAGTAACTGTTTATAGTTCTTCATACACATTTGAATAAAATATTTTTCACCACAAATTTGAAAAAGATGGATTGAATTCACTGCCAGAGATCACATTTAGAGGTTTTGCTAATTGTGTGAAGAAATTTTCAGGATTTACAACTTTTTGGTGAATTGTAACCTTTTTTTTTTTATTTAATAGGGTGTCAAATGACCATTAGTATGATCAAGTGAATTTGTTTGTCCTAGCTGTTTGTTAATCCCCCCTGGAGGGTAAGGTGTGTAAAAACACAGAAATCAAAAACTCTACCACAAACTATGTAAAAACACAGAAATCAAAAGCTCTACCACAAACTATGTAAAAACACAGAAATCAAAAACTCTACCACAAACTATGTAAAAACACAGAAATCAAAAACTGTACCACAAACCATGTAAAAACACAGAAATCAAAAACTCTACCACAAACTATGTAAAAACACAAAATCAAAAACTCTAACACAAACTATTTCCAATATTTAATACAGCGCCACATTCATATAGAGATGTCGGCAAGCGAGACATGAGAGCCACAGGCATCAGCGAAAGATGTGGGAAAACATAGCCAAAGAGCGGAGTGCATGGAGACAGACTGTGTGTGCTGGGACAACCCTTGCTGAGAACAAAAGAATTGAAGCGGCCTTAATCAAGAGGGAAAAAAAGAAAGCTGCCCTGTCCGCTAGCCCTGAATCAGAGGCATACACATGTACGAATTGTGGCAAAGTCTGCCGTTCTAGAATTGGCTTGATTAGCCACACCAGATTCTGCCCCGTCTCAAGATTAAGCCAAAACCAGTGACTCATTTGGGCGCATCCATTGCCTTTCGAGACAATAGGAGCCATATACATTTTGGCCAGATGTTGCTTCAGAAAAGAGAAAAATATTTCAAAGTAAATTTTTTAAATATTATATTAGGGAGTGGGTGTGAGGAATTTGTCTAAAATGAATTTTTTAAGTTGTGTGTCATGTTTTTATAAAAAAATTAAAATCACTCTAGAAATGGTCTGATATTCAGTAGTGACTTACAAAAAGGTTTGTCAACACTGATTTATACAAATAACTTTCCATATGCCTATTGAATAGCCTGAAGAATTGCCAAAACTAAAGAAACACCACACAAAAAGAGAAAAACAAAACGTTAAAAACAATAAAAAATGGCAGATAACTTACTCCATTCATTGTCCTCATGAACTGCCGCCAACTCTTCCACTTTTTCTACCTCCACTTTAGGTTTGGCTGCTTCTCTCTCCTAGCAAATAATGTAATGAAGAGTTAAAAATGTGTCCTTTGCTTAATTCATTAATAGATGAAATGAGTATTTTGAATCAGCCAGTATTTTAATTTTTTTCTGCTATTGTTAAAATAATTTTGTATAGATTTGATTGGTGTGATCCCTTTATCCATTGAAGCAAAAAATATTCTGATATTGAATTTACTGTAGACACTTTATGAAACAACCAGAATTAAATTAAATCAACATCAAAAGAAACAATGTCTTCCTTTCTCCTTGTCATTAGTTTCTATTATACAACACTGTTGTTTGCTATAGAATTAGATGAAACCAATTTCCTTCAAATCCAGAACTCATATTGCTCGTCAGTCATGGTAGTGCTGAACTGTGCTAAATGATACTCTCAACAATGTCTAGGACGCTTTATCCAAAGATCACAAGCGCCAAAGAAATAATACAAAATACTTTATGCTACAAGCACAAAAGTTAAAAAATTTGATTCTGTACTGCTAAGCAAGTGCTAACACACTTTAGTACATTAGATACACCGTAGACTTCATTTCTGAAAATCCCCCATACTTGTGGAGTTCCAAATTCACAAATTGTTCTTTAGTAGTTGCTTTCATAAATTTTCTATACTTGTGGATTTCATAATTTTTTTTTCCCTTTTGGATTTCATAACTTTATACTTGTGGATTTCATAAATTTTCTATACCTGTGGATTTCATAATTATAAATTTTCTTCCCTTGTGGATTTCAGATCAATGGGGGCAAGTGGAATTCATACATTTTTCTACACTTGTGGAATTCATAATTTGTTCTTGACAAGCGGCTATCATAAACTGTAGTAAAACTGTTTTAAAATCCTTCTATCTATGCTGCATGAGAAGATATACTATGCTTAAGACATTCAAACATTTAAAAGATATAAGAAAGTACCTGGAAAAGCTGCTGCTGTTTGCGACAATGTGTATCGTCACACTGAGGGTTCGGCTTCATTCTCATTGTAGGAAAATAATCTTGTAAAGCATTGTAACCTAGGTAGTAGGAAACCTGGCCAAACTTGAGTAAATACCTGTAGACAAAAAATATGTATACCTTGCAACATTATAAGGGACAAGTGAGTATAAGAATTCTACCTTGTTATAGAGTTAATGAAGTATTTCTATCAGCGGCAGTATTGTTATCAAAAACTTATTTTGTAACATTCAAAGTTATGGTGGCTAGTATGGTGTGATACAATAGTTTGTTTTGTTTTACAGGTATTGGATGTTCCTTCAGGGTTATAGATAATTTTCTTCCGAGTCCAGACTTCAGCAGGATGACGGGGATGGGAGCGGGCAGGGTATGAACCCGGGACCACTGAGAAGTCCGAACGACAGCCATGAGTGCATAACACATGGCCAGCAAATGTAGTAAGCATTTCAAAGAACATCTAGTTAGAAAAATGCCATATATCATATATCAGGCTTTAACATATTTGATTAAAGCATAGAGTGACCATAAAGTGAAGACTACAACACTCTAAATCAATGTGGTGAAACACACTAAATCAATGTGGTGAAACACAATCAATGTGGTGAAACACACTAAATCAATGTGGTGAAACACACTAAATCAATGTGGTGAAACACACTAAATCAATGTGGTGAAACACAATCAATGTGGTGAAACACACTAAATCAATGTGGTGAAACACACTAAATCAATGTGGTGAAACACAATCAATGTGGTGAAACACACTAAATCAATGTGGTGAAACACACTAAATCAATGTGGTGAAACACACTAAATCAATGTGGTGAAACACACTAAATCAATGTGGTGAAACACACTAAATCAATGTGGTGAAACACACTAAATCAATGTGGTGAAACACACTAAATCAATGTGGTGAAACACACTAAATCAATGTGGTGAAACACACTAAATCAATGTGGTGAAACACAATCAATGTGGTGAAACACACTAAATCAATGTGGTGAAACACACTAAATCAATGTGGTGAAACACAATCAATGTGGTGAAACACACTAAATCAATGTGGTGAAACACACTAAATCAATGTGGTGAAACACAATCAATGTGGTGAAACACACTAAATCAATGTGGTGAAACACAATCAATGTGGTGAAACACACTAAATCAATGTGGTGAAACACACTAAATCAATGTGGTGAAACACACTAAATCAATGTGGTGAAACACAATCAATGTGGTGAAACACACTAAATCAATGTGGTGAAACACACTAAATCAATGTGGTGAAACACACTAAATCAATGTGGTGAAACACACTAAATCAATGTGGTGAAACACACTAAATCAATGTGGTGAAACACACTAAATCAATGTGGTGAAACACACTAAATCAATGTGGTGAAACACACTAAATCAATGTGGTGAAACACACTAAATCAATGTGGTGAAACACAATCAATGTGGTGAAACACACTAAATCAATGTGGTGAAACACACTAAATCAATGTGGTGAAACACACTAAATCAATGTGGTGAAACACAATCAATGTGGTGAAACACACTAAATCAATGTGGTGAAACACACTAAATCAATGTGGTGAAACACACTAAATCAATGTGGTGAAACACAATCAATGTGGTGAAACACACTAAATCAATGTGGTGAAACACACTAAATCAATGTGGTGAAACACACTAAATCAATGTGGTGAAACACACTAAATCAATGTGGTGAAACACAATCAATGTGGTGAAACACACTAAATCAATGTGGTGAAACACACTAAATCAATGTGGTGAAACACACTAAATCAATGTGGTGAAACACAATCAATGTGGTGAAACACACTAAATCAATGTGGTGAAACACACTAAATCAATGTGGTGAAACACACTAAATCAATGTGGTGAAACACACTAAATCAATGTGGTGAAACACAATCAATGTGGTGAAACACACTAAATCAATGTGGTGAAACACACTAAATCAATGTGGTGAAACACACTAAATCAATGTGGTGAAACACACTAAATCAATGTGGTGAAACACACTAAATCAATGTGGTGAAACACACTAAATCAATGTGGTGAAACACAATCAATGTGGTGAAACACACTAAATCAATGTGGTGAAACACACTAAATCAATGTGGTGAAACACACTAAATCAATGTGGTGAAACACACTAAATCAATGTGGTGAAACACACTAAATCAATGTGGTGAAACACACTAAATCAATGTGGTGAAACACACTAAATCAATGTGGTGAAACACACTAAATCAATGTGGTGAAACACACTAAATCAATGTGGTGAAACACACTAAATCAATGTGGTGAAACACACTAAATCAATGTGGTGAAACACAATCAATGTGGTGAAACACACTAAATCAATGTGGTGAAACACACTAAATCAATGTGGTGAAACACACTAAATCAATGTGGTGAAACACAATCAATGTGGTGAAACACAATCAATGTGGTGAAACACAATCAATGTGGTGAAACACACTAAATCAATGTGGTGAAACACACTAAATCAATGTGGTGAAACACAATCAATGTGGTGAAACACACTAAATCAATGTGGTGAAACACACTAAATCAATGTGGTGAAACACACTAAATCAATGTGGTGAAACACACTAAATCAATGTGGTGAAACACACTAAATCAATGTGGTGAAACACACTAAATCAATGTGGTGAAACACACTAAATCAATGTGGTGAAACACACTAAATCAATGTGGTGAAACACACTAAATCAATGTGGTGAAACACACTAAATCAATGTGGTGAAACACACTAAATCAATGTGGTGAAACACACTAAATCAATGTGGTGAAACACACTAAATCAATGTGGTGAAACACAATCAATGTGGTGAAACACAATCAATGTGGTGAAACACAATCAATGTGGTGAAACACAATCAATGTGGTGAAACACACTAAATCAATGTGGTGAAACACACTAAATCAATGTGGTGAAACACAATCAATGTGGTGAAACACACTAAATCAATGTGGTGAAACACACTAAATCAATGTGGTGAAACACACTAAATCAATGTGGTGAAACACAATCAATGTAGTGAAACACACTAAATCAATGTGGTGAAACACACTAAATCAATATGGTGAAACACACTAAATCAATGTGGTGAAACACACTAAATCAATGTGGTGAAACACACTAAATCAATGTGGTGAAACACACTAAATCAATGTGGTGAAACACACTAAATCAATGTGGTGAAACACAATCAATGTAGTGAAACACACTAAATCAATGTGGTGAAACACACTAAATCAATATGGTGAAACACACTAAATCAATATGGTGAAACACACTAAATCATTGTGGTGAAACATTCTCATGATGTTACACAAACATAGAAATGCATCAACAATTTTATAAGAGTAATTTTAAAAGAAAAATAAATAAAACCAACTGTAGTTAAATCAGAGCGATGAAAACAGCTATTAGCATTTAAACACAGTGGTGTTTCACACAGTTCTAGGGTTAGTGACTACTGAAAAAAAAAAGGCAACATAACAAGAGGACTTACTTGAGTACATTCTGTACCAGAAATCCTGCAACTACAGCCATGGTTGTGGGCAGGCTAGCAGCACAGACACCTTCCTTCTTGAGTGTCCTCTCATCTGTGTGGGTGGCTACCACAAGGGGAGGTGCACACTAAAGCAAAATATTAATCACTGGTTAGTAGTTTCATAAACACAAAAGAAGTATTAAGTATCAATTTGTTGAAATTATTTTTCTGATATGTGAATGGTACAAATTTTAGCAGAGGTAGGTATATGATCAGAGGGGCTGCTGTAGCTGAGTGGTAAAGCGCTTGGCTTTCGAACCGGGGATCCCAGGCTCAAATCCTGGTGAAGACTGGGATTTTAAGGTTTGGGTCCTTTGGGCACCACTGAGTCCACCCAGCTCTAATGGGTACCTGACAATAGTTGGGGAAAAGTAAAGGCGGTTGGTCGTTGTGCTGGCCACATGACAACCTCGTTAACCGTGGGCCACAGAAACAGATGACCTTTACATCATCTGCCCTATAGACCACAAGGTCTGAAAGGGGAACTTTTTATCTTCAAATTGTTATTTACAATTTGAACAGACGACAAACTTTCCCTCATTAAAAAACATGTTTCTTTCCATCCATTCTTTATCTGCTTTATATCTGACAAGATTCAAATCCACAAATCGTTCCAGCCAAGCTATCTCTAAGCTGCCAGTGATGACTTACAGCAAAACAGGAAGTGTCGCCAGGTACTATGAACTGTATGTGTCCAGACACAGCATTCTCACTGACGCCAGATTCAAACCAAGACTGACCAAGCTCATTGCAAGCCTGAAGAGATTTACATTAAGAGTTTGTAATAAAATAATGAATATACAAAATAGGTCAATACCAATTATGTGCAATAATAAACCAAACATTCTACTGATGACATATATACAAGGCCAGTAATTATATGATTGTAATCTTTCAGATTCAATTTTTTTAGCAGCATAATTTATCATTGCTTTAGAAACTTATATAATCCCTTTAGCTACTTGTAAAGCATACACCACTCCATTGACTGTGTCATTCAATGCAAGTATATTCATAAAACCCAACCTTCACTTTAAATAATTACATTTATTTACTTAAAAATCAGAAAAGCAAAAAAAAATTATTAATTTCTTTTTTTGCAACATGTTTAGAAATGTGGTGTACACATTCAATAGCTAATATAAGTCAATGTACATTCAAAAACTAAACTAGGATAAATATATAGAAATTATATGTAATAATGAATTAATGGATAGAGAAGGGTGGGGGCTGTTGCAGAGACAGGAAGGGCAGAATAGAAAATAATCATTCCCAATTTTCAAATATCAGGCATTATCAAAAGTTTTTTTTTTTTACTCTTTCTCTCCATAATTATTTTCCATGTTCCGATAAAATTCTTCATTTTGTCATTAGTATTTTTTCCCTGTTATGGTTAAGCTTGAATAACTTTGGCGTTTGTTACCAGAAAATGTTTTATCTGGTATAGAATTAAAGGGGAATGCATGCTCTTTTTATTTAACACAAAGTAAAGTTTATAAAATCTAATTTAATTTAATGAGGTCAAATCAACGATGGTATCATCAATTAGGAGAAAAAGAGTTAATTTACAAGCTAGCCTTGAAACAAAAAAAATATAAAAAATTGAACATTTTTTTAGTTGACTAAAACAACAGCACAACCTTTTAGAACTTTCACACAAGCTACAGGAGGCGTTGTAGCTGAGCGTTAAAGCACTTGGCTTCCAATCCGGGGTTCGAATCCTGATGAAGACTGGGATTTTGAATTTCTCGATCTTCAGGCGCCTCTGAGTCCACCCAGCTCTAATGAGTACCTGACATTAGTTAGGGAAAAGTAAAGGCGGTTGGTCGTTGTGCTGGCCACATGACACCCTTGTTAACCGTAGGCCACAGAAACAGATCACCTTTACATCATCTGTCCTATAGACCACAAGGTCTGAAAGGGAAACTTGACTTTACTTTTTAAACAAGATACGCCTGAGGTTTATTGGTTGCCGAAGAGGGAGAGTCAAGGTAGACAGCATTTCTTTTTTTTTGTCCTGATCAATAAATAAGATCGCACTTTGGGAATAACTTTCCTCCATGGAATCAGTTTATACCCTTGGAAGCATCTGTTCATCTATATCTCCTGATCATAGGCAAAACATACAAAAGTACGAAGTACGGATAACATGGCAAGAGGAACACTCACCGTATTGATTGCCATTCGAGCCTCAAAGTTATCCACACAGCTGAGAACTAGATCAACAGGCTTATCTTTTTCCTTACCACCCAACCTGTGTAAAAAACAACAACATTGTTGCATTAATACAATGATGTATGAGATGAAACTGACTTAGAATGTCTAAAATACATACAATACAAACTATGATGTAGGAATGGTTGTGTTTTGTGTCCATATTATTAAGTGTTATGTGAATTCTATTTATGTTACACAGTCTAAGTCCTCCGTATACAAAGTGGTCTTTACTCTATGCTGAGTCAAGCATCTATTGTCCAATGATTCTGTCTCCTAGCTAACTATAATGAACCATTACACTTGTCAGCTATGTAAGTAATTGAACTTGCCTGATTCTGTCCATAAAATGCTGGAAATTGTCCACTGTAGTTATATTGTAGTTGTAGACTTCAAACTCCACATCAGGGTTGATCTCTCTGTACAGACAAAAGGTCAAGGTAAAAACAAGATTCTCTTTTGTTTTGGTCTGAATCAAACAGAAAACAATGTTTATGACGGATGGGTAGTTTTAGCTTCACAAAAGTTTTTTTGTAAATATATTCCTTGCTGATGCTAAGTAGCTCTTTAATTTAATAAATCTTTCAATGTATTCCTCATACCTTTCCAACGTTTGTATGATACATTTAAATAGCAAACTTTTTTTTTTCAGAAATATACATTTTCACCAACAGAAACAATAAAGTTATTGTTGGAAGCCCTGCACTGACCTAGATCTTTTAATATTTAGAGAGTGAGTGTACCACAATAGGCCTATCTCAAGAGCTAGTTTTACCTGAGGGTTCTCTCTGCTGCCTCTACCTTACTGAGACCTGCTTGGTGGGGTTGGTAGAACAGGCGGTTCATATTGGCCAGCTCAACTTTATCATAGTCAAACAGCAACAGCTGAAATAAAATGAACAATTTGAATACTCAAGACAGTCTGGTAATATTATGCATCAAAAGTATAAACCTTTATATGTTTTGTTTTATCATCATCATCATCAAACTCCATTAGAGTGAGGGCTTGAGAGGCTCAAATCCTCTCTTGCAAAAGCCCTGGACAGAAACCCTGCTGTCTTGCGTAGTGCATGAATGTCGCCATACAGGTCGAGAATTTTGGGTTTCCCGGACCTGTCGAGACGGAGATCAGCAAGTCTGGGGCAGTCAAACAGAATATGAGGCACAGTTTCCTCTTCTTCCCCGCAGCGAGGGCACCGTGAATCGAAATTTGGCCATAGCCGCGAGAAATATGAGCCAACAGGACAGTGGCCTGTCCTGCACTGTGCTATAATAGCTTGCTCAGGCCTAGACAGCCTCCACCACGGGGAAGTGCGGTCAGGGCGCCTCATGCGCTCCCAGACTCCACGGGCTTTTTGGGACTTGTCCCAGCACTCAAACCACTTTTCCATTTCTGTTTTTTGTATTATAGCCAGGGCTTGATGAAAGCTTACAGCCTGATCAGTGGGTGGAATTTGCCCTCCCTGGTGGGCCAAAGAGTCTGCGATTGTGTTGCCAGTCACACCTATGTGACTCGGTACCCACTGCATTATTACAGGGGTGCCATAGCGTTGTTTGATGTTATGTGAAGCCATGTTGATATTGGGGGGCCATGGTCTGGGGCTTTGCAAAGCAGGTAGTACAGATTTTGAGTCAGTGACCACAACAATCTGTGTTGCCCTCAAATGTCCCTCGCAGAGTTGAGAGTCAATGACTTTTAAGGCTTCACAGACTGCCATGGTCTCCGCATCAAAACTGCAAACTGTTTTGTTTTAAGAGTTTGGACATTTCTTCAGAAATGAAGATTAATATGTCTTCACCGAAACTTCTTGCGGCAGGTAGGAAATGGAAGAGAGCTGGGTTGGAACTTGGGACCAATGTGTTGGCAGCTTAAGCACATACCACATGGCCAGGCAGCTATCTGGCATACAACAGTCTATCTTAGAAACATAATTTAAAATTTTGACCTGCAGGACCATGTGATCCACATGGAAGGTGTAGTCTACAGGTATCTACTAGGGTGTAGTGCAGTAGGACTGACATGCACAAAGAGAAACCACTCCAATTTGTATGTGACAATAATTCAATAAAAAAATTTTTATCAGCTAATAATTCTTTTTTTCATTATCAAAAACATATAAATTATAATAACATTTTGTCATTGTTATTCTTATTTCTTATTTGTGAAATGTTTTCTCCGATTTTAACTGTTACATAAAGAAATTATCTTATCTTATATTATACAGACATTACTTCAAAAAAGAAGATGATTAAATGATTTATTTAAATGGTAGTGTAAAAAAGTTTCAAACTGTCGTGGAATTATGCAGTGATATATTTGGAGTATTCTAACCTGAAAATAGAAAAATGTTTCCCCACTAAGGATGAATATAACAATTATTTCTTTAATATTGTTATTTTGTTATTTAGTTTTTTTTTTGTCAAGGGAGCTTACTTTTCCAATGCCGCACCTAGTCAACATTTCTGCTGTAACACTTCCTACACCACCAACACCAACTACAGCGATGCTGAAACTTCGAATTTTCTGCCGAAGAAAAAAAATGCAACTCAAAGACTTCATCATTTTCTTTTATATATATATATATATATAATAATTTAATTTACATAGCCCTGGTAGCTAACATAATGTAAGCTCCTGAGTTAAAATGACAAAGTAATTTAAATAAGTTTTGAACAGACAGGTCTTAGTGTTCCTTCTGAATGTAGTGAAGCATGTTGTTAGAGCTCAACAGAAAATAAGTTCCAAAACTTTGGTCCATGCAAGCCTGGAAACAGTGAGGGAAAGTAGAAGCACATTTGGAAATATTGATTCTATGGAGCTCAAAGATCAGTCCACTAAGGCAAGCAGGAATTTCCTTGTTAGAGATGCATTGATAAAGTATTGCCGACATGTAGTGAAATTGTGGGAGAGAACTAGACAAAAGCCCATAGCTTAAGATAACAAAAACAGAAAGTGGAGCTTTATAGGACACACTATGCGAAAACCAGCTGTGTTGCAAGGCCAGCACTTGATTGGTATCCACAAGGAAAGAGGAAAGTGGGCAGACCCAAGCGAATCTGGAAAAGGTTCATCATCAGTGAAGCTGAAGATACTGTAATAACTTATCAGAAGATAAAGAAACCTGCCCAGAACTGGTGGAGAGGTGTGGCTGCGGCCCTATGTTCCCCTGGCAGTGCATAGGATTAAGTCGCTGTGTAGTCGATTCTTATAGTCACATGGAGCAAATGGAGTGTGCACAGATGAGAATAGCTAAATTGCATCTAGTTTCAAGTAGAACTATCAGTGTAGTGCTGTTCTGAATTTGCCGAAGCTTAGCCACTTTGTCATCAAGCATACCTGCCTGCACAGCATTGCAGTAGTCAAAGTGGGAAAGTATAAGTGTAGTTGTGCTGGTTCCACTTAATAGGACAGACACATTTAGTTAATCATCAATATACTCAGTTCAACTTCATGTGTTTGGCAGAGATTGTCATTTTACTTTCTTCAATAAAACAAGAGTTAACTATCTGAACATAAAACTAACCTCATAGTCTTCAACTATGCCCATTCGCTTCAAAGCCATGAGTCGACTAAAGAAAAAGAAAAGGTTCTATTAATATTTATGCATGCTCATGATCTGAGATCTTAAATGCAAAAAAAAAAATGTATAAAAAGAAATAAAATAATTTTAAGGAAACTCATTTTTATCATAAGGGTATGGTGGCATATTGTAATGTGGATGACTCACTGATACAAGAGTCTCAAGTTTGACTCCTGGAGAAGGCCAGATTTTTCTAGATGTACCCAGTTCCCACAATTCAGCGATATTAATAGAATTTTGTAACTGCTTCCCATATAACATTTTTATTAATCTTTTTTAGTTTTATTAGCTTAAATATTTGCCACTTATGTCAACATGAAGTGACGTTTCCTTGTGAGATGTGCTAACCAATGATGTTGATGAAGGCATGTGTTCAGTGCAAAAAAACAAAACAACTGCCTTTATTTTCTCTAGTTAACGTTAGGCAACCATGAGACTCAAGCAGACTACTAAGAGATCAGAGAAAATGCTAAAATCCAGCCATAAAAAGAGATTCAAACTAGAGACCGTAGTTGTGTCTGTAAAACACTTTATTACCATTTGACCACCACAGTTGTGTCTAATTTATTTTCAGGAATAAGATAATTCGATACAGTAAATCTTAGTAATAAAATATACACCTGTAAGGATTGGAATCTACAACCTCTGCGCTCATCTTTGCAATAGGTTCTCGCTTTGCCGTACCCTTTAGTTCCTGAACTTTCCTCGTCTCTTGCTCAAGCTTTTCTCTGAGCTCTACTCTAGTTTTGTTAAGTTCCTCTATGGTAGCCATGATGATTTGTTAGTTTGGTCAACTTGAAATGGAGTATTTTATGCTGTCTAGAAGCACCAGGGCTGAAATTTAGACATGTTCAGATTAAAAAAAAACATTGACAGATCCAAAAATCAGTTACACCATTTTTCTAAGCTTGTTAATGTCATTGGCACTGCCACTAGGCCAGACTAGGCTAGGTCTACTTTAGATCGAGATCTACCTATTTACTACTACTCTAGACTCAGTCTAGATCTAGCTATACTCTGTCATACTCTATGGCCCAGTATGGCACAATAGATAAAACAAAACTGAAAACAAAAAAAAACAGGGAAGCAGGAGAACTTGACTTGGCACTTCACGTTACAAGTGTTTAGATCTAGTCACTTTCTGTAGTGCACTGAAGACTGAAGTCAGTGAAGAGTGAACTTGAAGTAGGTCTGGTAGATCTAGATATATATATATATATAATGTCTACTAATGAAGACTTGAAGAAGTTGTTTACTTTTCAAGACTTTTGATTTGTGTACGAATTTGTTCTAGATTCTAGATGTAGATCTACATTCTAGATGTAGATCTACATCTATTATTATTTATTATAATATTATTTATAAATTATAGTCAATCTAGATCTAGATCTATAACTATAAATAGATCTAGACGACTATGACTGATCATCGACGACGAATCGATAATTTCAAATTACAATGATGTCAAGAAATGGTAGATTTAAAATATTAAACTATTTACCAAAGCCAATTCAATATTGATAGATGTAGTCTAGATCTAGAGTCTAGTAATAATAAACTAGAACTTCTAGTAGTTCTAGAATACGTGTAACTGTAAAAAGCAAGAGTCTAGCAAAAATATTTTGAACTGCTACCTCTACCTAAAGAACACATAAAAATAATTAGAAAATTAGAAAATTTAGTTATTAAAATAAAGTAAACTATTATCATAACGGCTCGTTGGTCTAGGGGTATGATTCTCGCTTTGGGTGCGAGAGGTCCCGGGTTCAAATCCCGGACGAGCCCATCTTTTTATTTTTTTTAAATTATTAATAACTATTGTTTTGTTCACAGAAATTGTTAGATATGTTTAGAAAAATTGTTTAAAAGGTTTCTTCTGAATGATCTTTGTACTAAGTTAGACCCAAAAGGCTAAAGGTGTTGACGATGCCATCCTAAATATTTTAAATTGTGTCTACAAACATCTGGACTTGCCGAACACTTATGTAAGATTGTTCTTTATTGATTTCTCATCAGCTTTTAACACTATACAACTTCATTTACTCATTGAAAAGATGAAAGCGTTGAAGATTAGTCCATACATAATACTATGGGCTAATGAATTTTTGACCCAGAGATCGCAGAGGGTTAGGGTAAACAATGTTATATCAAACGCACGCATAGTTAACACAGGGACGCCCCAGGGGGCTGTGACATCGCCATTGTGGTTCATTTTGTACACCAATGATTTTCAATGTGATAGTTCTTGTTGCTCCTTCACAAAATTCGTTGATGATGCGGCTCTTCTTGCCCTGCTCTCAGAGAGCTCAGACGTAAATGAGTATTTCAGAGAAATAGAACACATTGAAAATACTGTAAAGATAATTTTTTATTATTAAATGTAAAAAAACAACAAAGAAATGATAATCAATTTTCGTAGGGAAAAGAAGGAAAATAATATTGTTTCTGTAGCTGGAGAAACTATTGAAATTGTGCAAACCTTTAAATACCTTGGTACTATCCTAGACAATAAACTAAATTTTACTGCAAATACTGATTATATCAGCAAAAAGGGCAGCAAAGATTACGATTACTAAGAAAACTGTCCTTGTTTAATGTTAGCGAAAAGGCCTTGGCTATGTTTTATCACGCTCACGTCTGCAATATTTTAAGTTTCAATATCACTGCCTGGTATGGCTGGTAATCTGAGCATTAAAAATAAACTTTATAGAATCCTAAATGCTGCTGGTAAAATCATAGGCAAAAAACAAACCCCATTTGGGCAGTTGTTTGAGACAAACATCTATAAAAAAGCTAACAAGTTCCTAACAAGAATCACCCTTTGTGTCAGGATTTTGTGATTTTACCATCACAAAAGAGATACAAGACACCGATAGCAAAGACAAACAGACACAAACACTCTTTTGTTCCCCTGGCAATCAAATCATTAAATAGGAACTATCGGATATAAACTTTGTCACATGTAGATTATGAGTGAGTCTGGTGTGAATGTACACTTTGGTTTCTTATAGCTGTAATGTTTTTTGTTTGGTGTAATGCACAAATTGTAAGACAAATTTCCATACGGACAATACAGATTATTATTATTATTAATATTTTAAAATCATATTCATTTATCAGTAGAGTTCTAAAGAAAACTCATTAATGCTTAAAGATGTGTCCAATGCTTTATATTTAAATGTTTACAATGTGCTTAGAGCTTAGAAGGGGGCTTAATGTATAATAATGAATATAAAACTAAGAAGCGTTAGAATAGAAATATCTTCGTCTAGGCTAGGGCCTCCAATTATCTAAGGAGATAATAAGGCTTGTCTTCGAGTCCGAAGAAAAAACAGGAATGCGGTATTGCATATGACTACGTAGCCCCAGCTGCAACCTACATATTTTTGCAACAACCAAAGCAGACATAACCATTGTCCGCCTGTGGTCAATTAGGATTCTCTTTTCGCCGTCTACATCTGTATTCGGCAGTAGATTTTCTTTTGGTCTTAAATGTGTATCCCGATTACACCCCGAACACAAAAAGGAATTGATCTAAACTTGTTTAAAGTTTAAAAAAAAACTAAAGTTCCCCTTTCAGACCTTGTGGTGTATACAGCAGATGATGTAAAGGTCAACTGTTTCTATGGCCTACGGTTAACGAGGTTGTCATGTGGCCAGCACAACGACCAACCGCCTTTACTTTTCCCCGACTAAAGTCAGGTACCCATTAGAGCTCAGAGGCGCCCAAACATCCCGAAATTAAAAATCCCAGTTTTCACCAGGATTCGAACCCGGGACCACCCGGTTCGGAATCCAAGCGCTTGGCTGCTTAGCCACTGCGTCTCCGTATTACTTGTTCAAGGCACAAATATATGAGACCATACACACTATACGTAGCTCCAAAGTTCACAACCGGACATCTAGGTATAACAACTTAGTTCTAAAGTGGGATGCTGATTACTTCTGTATCCTTGTCTAGTGTGCAAGGCACAGTTGAGTGAAAACTTTCGGTACTTGGAAAGTAAGTCTAATTAACAGTAGAAGTCGAAACAAATAAAAAAACACTTAAGGGAAATGCTCCTCAACATGATAGTTTAATATATCCATTGTGTTAATATATATTTATCTTTCTATCATTTCTTATCAATAGACATATACATATAATTCATTTTTGTTCACCATATAAAATATAATGAACTAAATCTCCACTATGTACAATAATGTACAATATTATAAAAGTAATTACTTTTAATGTCCATCATGTAAAATATAATAAAGTAAATGTCCAGTATTTAAAATATAATAAAACTACTGTCCAGTATCTATAATATAATATAATTACTGTCCAGTAAGTAAAAATATAATAAAGCTACTGTCCAGTATCTAAAATATAATAAACGTATTGTCCAGTGTTTATAATATAATAAAAGTAATGTCCAGCATGTAAAATATAGTAAAATAAATGTCCAGTAAGTAAAATATAATAAAAGTATTGTCCAGTATCTATGATATAATAAAAATAGTGTCCAGTATGTAACATAAAAGTAATGTCCTGTAGTTTAAGCCTCTCGAATCTTTATTGTATTTAGTATAGTTATAGGCCTACCATGAGTATCAAAAGTACGGAATCACTTCTCAAATGCGCGCCATGTCTGGGGCGCGTGGCATCAAGTGCCTACACCCATTCACTTTAAACATACGACATGTACACAAAACATGAACATTAAAAACAAGCAAAAACATTTTGAAACAAAAAAAAATACTTCATTTAAAAACAAAGCTTATCTAAGGGGAAGAACTGCACATTTACAGCCCTATATAAATATAGCATACCTAAATATAGAATAGGCCTACACACACACACACACACACACACACATATATATATATATATATATATATATATATATATATATATATATATATATATATATCAATACTTTTATGATTTATTTCCTTTTTTCGATATCAAAACACATAATAACCACTAATTAATTAATTAACTGGTTAACTTTTTGATTGATTCTTGTAGTTAGGGCAATGGATAATCGTGAAAAGTTTCAACTTGATCCGAGAATAGAGCGTGAGAGAGATAACCTGAATTACTGTCAAACCATTTCATCTATATATAGAAAACACATACATTCTTTTAAAAACACAGTTAGTTATATGAAGCAATGGCACTGGCTGAAATGTAACCAAATGGCGTCAGATGGTATCAAACATGTTGGTAATGATCACATTTGTTGTTAAGTTAAGAAGTCCTCGTTCACGCAACACTGCCTACGTTAGCGTGTTGCCTGTTTGTCCAACGTACGAAGAACAAGCAAAAAATCAGAGTTAAAATAATAGCAACAGCAACAACAAATAGCCAAAAAAAATAATATTAATAAAAAATAATAAAAATAATAAATTAAAAAAAAAATAATTAATTTAAAAACCAAGAGTAACAACTCATGGAATGTTCCAGTCCGTGAGCTAAGATTTTCATCCGGCCACTCAGAATTCATAGGAATAAATATTTAACATTGTATTGTAGAGATCCAGTAGATCAAAAAACTATTTCAACCATTGTAGGCCTACAGTAATAAATATTTATCTATATACTTTTTTAATTAAAAGCTAAACATGACAATGTACACTGTAGCCTATTAATATACCAACGCATCAGAATCAAACACAATCGATAGACAAAATATACTTGCAGCGAATGTGAACATTCAAATCCTCTAAGTGTATAATACAATGTCATATACAATGCGAGATAATGTCATTTCAAACGTGACAGACTAACATACGCTCAGAAATACACACATGTGATTATATGTGATACAAACGAAGTTTAAATTCTCTCAGTATGCCTACACAAGTTAACAGTACACACATCAACCGACAAGAAAGTAGATCTTCATTGAACTGACCCACTGTTCGTTGAGGGAGGGAGGGGGGCGGTGGCTGAGTGGTTACGCGCTCGGCTTCTGAGCCTGGGGTCCTGGGTTAGAATCTCGGTGAAGACTGGGAATTTGAATTTCGGGATTTTTAGGGCACACCTGAGTCCACCAAACTTCTATTGGGTACCTGACTTAAGCTGGGGGAAAGTAAAGGCGGTTGGTCCTTGTGCTGGTCACATAATACCCTGCTTGTTAACCGTTGGCCATCTGTTCATCAGCCCCATAGATCGCAAGATCTGACAGGGAAAACTTACTTTTACTGTTCGTTGACAAACTAGATAAATAGGCGATTATCATTGACAAACTAGATAAATAGGCGATTATCATCGACAAACTAGATAAATAGGCGATTATCATTGACAAACTAGATAAATAGGCGATTACCATTGACAAACTAGATAAATAGGCAATTATCATTGACAAACTAGATAAATAGGCGATTATCATTGACAAACTAGATAAATAGGCGATTACCATTGACAAACTAGATAAATAGGCGATTACCATTGACAAACTAGATAAATAGGCGATTATCATTGACAAACTAGATAAATAGGCGATTACCATTGACAAACTAGATAAATAGGCGATTACCATTGACAAACTAGATAAATAGGCGATTATCATTGACAAACTAGATAAATAGGCTATTACCATTGACAAACTAGATAAATAGGCGATTACCATTGACAAACTAGATAAATAGGCAATTATCATTGACAAACTAGATAAATAGACGATTATCATTGACAAACTAGATAAATAGGCGATTACCATTGACAAACTAGATAAATAGGCGATTACCATTGACAAACTAGATAAATAGGCAATTACCATTGACAAACTAGATAAATAGGCGATTATCATTGACAAACTAGATAAATAGGCGATTACCATTGACAAACTAGATAAATAGGCGATTACCATTGACAAACTAGATAAATAGACGATTATCATTGACAAACTAGATAAATAGGCGATTATCATTGACAAACTAGATAAATAGACGATTACCATTGACAAACTAGATAAATAGACGATTATCATTGACAAACTAGATAAATAGACGATTATCATTGACAAACCAGATAAATAGGTGATTATCATTGACAAACTAGATAAATAGGCGATTATCATTGACAAACTAGATAAATAGGCGATTATCATTGACAAACTAGATAAATAGGCGATTACCATTGACAAACTAGATAAATAGACGATTATCATTGACAAACTAGATAAATAGGCGATTATCATTGACACTGTTGAACAAAGATGGCATAACGTTAAATGAGTGAAAAAAAAAGAATAAAATAATGCCCACCAATTAATCAACAATGCCCACCAATTAATCAACAATGCCCACCAATTAATCAACAATGCCCACTAATGAATCAACAATGCCCACCAATGAATCAACAATGCCCACCAATTAATCAACAATGCCCACCAATTAATCAGCAATGCCCACCAATTAATCAACAATGCCCATCAATTAATCAACAATGCTCATCAATTAATCAGAGAATTAGAAACACGTTTTAAATAATAACAATTATAATAACAATAAGAAGAAGAAGAAGAAAAAACCGCTACCATTATTGACATCGCCTTAACACTGTCTCATAAATTAAGAAAAACTGAAATGGAAAAACAACGAAAATATTGGAACCTAGGCTTGGAGATTAAGCGTTAATGGAAGTTATCTAAAACAACAATATACCCCATTGTTATATTAACCGAGGGAATAATAACAACTGACCTCATAGATACCTCAAGGCCCTTAACATTCCTAGGAACATTCTCGTTGCCTGTCAGAGGGCAGTACTGCTACAGACCTGCCACATCACCAGAAAATTCCTCAGTGGAAACTGATAAAGGGACTACAGTAAATTTTTGTTTCTCTTTAACGAAACTTGACCCTGGCTTCGCCAGAGAATGAATACTCGCTCTTTTATAATAATAATAATAATAATAATAATAATAATAATAATGATACAATTTTTTTTTCTCTAACGGAAGCTCGACTCTGGCAGCGCAAGAATTTGAAACACGCTTAAAATAATAATAATAATGCGAAAGGCCACTAGAAATAAATAACAAATGCACATTACATACTTGTAGATATTACAACACAATTGTAATGATCGCATTGAAATGTAATCACATAGTTCAGCAAAATCCTGTGGCTGTTACCATTCAGCCACATTTGGACAGATATGTTATCAAATTCATAGTGTCAAAGACGCCTCAAAGTTCTAAAGCCTCTAAGCTCATCTTGAAACATTTTGGGTATATCACAATGTGCTTATTCCAACATCTATTTAATAAAACAACATTATAGCGATGCGAAAAATTGCCACAGTTGGCAACAGAGATTCACGTACAATTATTTGTCTAACAAGACTTCTGCAACAAGTGTGGCCAAACTTTCATTGCCAACTTTTTCTTGCATTGATTTCAATGTTCCACTGTCAATAAAGCTATTCCTATTCTGCTCAGTAAACCAGAAAAAAAATTGTGGACAAAGATTCAATGGTGTCTCCAAGTCAGCGCTTAAACATCAGATGTTGTGAACCTCAATGACTTCTACTGAAGAACAACGAACTTCATACGATGATTTCAAACGAACACATCAGACAAAACAGAGGTCTTCGTACGAAGGTCTTCAGAGAAAAAGTCTGGAACTTTCTCTCAAGACAAAAAAAAATAGTGACCGATTCCTAAAGTGGTTGGCTCTCACTGGTTGAAACATTTACACCAACCGGCATAGACAACGTTTTCAAGTCTGGCATTTGCGAAGGTAAGGGAGTCCTCCACTGATGGAGGCTCACTGGCGTTGACGTCATCGTCAACTACAAGGGCGACAACTATGATGTTTTGCTGCATACATTTGCAACCTCTGTTACACCCTGCTATATGCCTGAAAAAAAAACAACATTTATATTAAACTACAGAAATCGTAGCGATATTTTGTCTGTAATTTAAATTTACACCCCTTACTAATTTAGACCTTTTTTTTAGTAGAGAAATGTTTAAAAATTATGCACACAATAAATGTATTACCTGCATTCGTCTTGGAGTAATAACTGCTTCTGCTCCTTAAATTGAACCAATCGTCGCATCTGATTCGATTGATTTGGCAGACGATCGGGTGCGATTTGTTTTTGGAATCTGTAAAAAGAATTGTGGGATTGACAATTTGTTTTACTATTCTAGCATTCATAAATTTATATGCATAAACACAGAAGTTTCCCTATTTCAATTAAAAGCCCGAGTGAAAAAAAAAGGACTCAATGATCTCTGGGTTCAACTGTTTGAAGCAGCTGTTCATGAAGAAACTTGTATTAGAAAGAGGTATAATGCCCTTCTCCGATCTAAAACTATCCGTATTATTTTTTTGTATAATGCTAACGGGGAAAGAAACAGATTTTAACTCTTTCTCTCCTAATTGACGATACCATCGTTGATTTGGCCCCATTCAATTAAATTAATGTTTAATTTTATAAACGTAATTTTTTTGTCATGTAAAAAGATCATGCATTCCCCTTTAATTCTATACTAAATAAAACATTTTCTGATAACAAACAACAAAGTTATTGAAGCTTAATCATAACAGGGTAGTGAAATAATAATGAGCAAATGAAGAATTCCGTCGAATCGTGAGAAAAAATAATTACGGAGAGAAAGAGTTAACACGAATTTCTTTTTTTCGGCGTTGAAAAGCTTGATTCACCTAAAATTGGTGTCTACTGCGAAATCTCATTATATACACAGCAAAAGTGAATATCAGAGAGAGAGAGAGAGAGAGAGAGAGAGAGAGAGAGACGTTTAGTAAGAGGTAAAAATAGTGGGTGAAATGAAGTAGATGCGTGTTTTTTTTATAGAGAGAAACATAAAGAGTGAAAGGAGAGAGAGAGAGAGAGAGAGAGAGAGAAAGAGAAGAAAGAAAGACATAACATGACTGAGAAGCAAGTCAATACTAATCAACTCACGATATACAGCAACCATGTTTATAGTATTTTCTGCCTTTCTCTAGGTTCTTCCCCGTCCGGGGCTCGTCCTGTTCAGAATTTGGTTTGAAATTCTCGTCTAGTCCCAGAATTGATAGAAACTCTAGTAAAATAACAAAACAACACATACATGTCAATACTGTATGTTAGTTACAGAAGACTACCACTATGCTTGTTTTATTTAGACTAGCAACGAGGTTATCTCCTCTCGCCAATTTTTGGTTCAATTTTAACATTATTTGTATTAGAGATATAAATAGACCTTTAACTTTATGATATATAATAATAATAAAAATAATAATCTTTATTATCCGTAAGGAAATTTGTCTTACAATTTGTGCATTACACCAAACAAAAAACATTATAACTATAAGAAACCAAAGTGTACATTCACACCAGACTCACTCATAATTTACATGTGACAAAGTTTATACCAGATTGTTCTTATTTAATGATTTGATTGCCAGGGGAACAAAAGAGTGTTTGTGTCTGTTTGTCTTTGCTATCGGTGTCTAGTATCTCTTTTGTGATGGTAAAATCACAAAATCCTGACACAAAGGGTGATTCTTTATTTCGAGGATCTTGTTAGCTTTTTTATAGATGTTTGTCTCAAACAACTGCCCAAATGGGGTTTGTTTTTTTGCCAATGATTTTGCCAGCAGCATTGAGGATTCAATTAAGTTTATTCCTATTTTTAATGCTTAATATCCAAATCTAGATTCACATTTTGGTCTTTTTTCATTATATTTTTTTTAAAACAAATAAAGGAATTTATTTGGTAAAAAATGTTTTCGTTTTATTTCCCCCCCTTTTTTAGGATCTAAATATTTGCTCTCATAGTAACAGTATTTTTTTTATTTCGCCTTTTAATAATTTATTTCATTACAATAATTTATTCAATTTTTTTAATGAGATTCACTTCAACATTCAAACTTGCTTAATTTAGGCAAATTACAATTTTATCGATATATATTTCATAATACGATTGTTACAGTTAATTAACCAATGATAAGATCTCTTAGCAACAAATCTAAATCTCTCTCTCTCTCTCTCTCTCGATCTCTCTTACTCATATAGATAGATAGACAGATAGATATTTTGTACTTAAAATTTGCACTGTGTAAATAGACTAGTAAGCTATTCACACACGTTACGTCTGCTAAGATCAGAAGTGACCTACTTTTCTTAGGGTGGCACGTGACAGTGCACGTCTCGTTCGTGTCCAGTTCAATCTCTTCTGCTGGAATCCTCTCGTCGGAAATCAACAGCTCTGTGGAGGCCATACCGTTCACTTCTCTAAACATGTAGCCATATCGATTGAGAATATTGTTCTTGTGGAACTGTTTCTTGCTACATAAGAGAGAGAGAGAGAGAAAACATGCAAAATATTATTATTATAGCTTTTATATAGCGCTACTTTTATGCTTATAGCATGCTCAGAGCGCTTTGGTCCAATCTCATTTGTGGACCAGTGGGGGGGGGGGGGTATCTAGGAGTTGGTTTTCCGTGCTGCCTTTAGGCGCTCAGTAAACACAACTCTGCCCGAGTCGGGTGTCGAACCTCGAGCCCCCTTCTAGGTAACTAAGACAAGCCACTTAGCCTCTCGACCACACTTCCCACTATAAATATAACAAAATCCTTTCAAAAAAAAAAAAAAAGTTAAGCCAAGGGAAATAACACCACTCAAGAGCTATATCTCTAATTAGTGTAGAAGTTATTTCCCTAATTCAATATTATACAAAATAATGAAATTGACTATTTGGCTTTTTAAAAATTGATTCATGTTTTATTAGGTAGTAATAATAATTTAATTTCTAGAGCGCTGTTAACAAACAAAATGTAGGCTCAAGGCGCTGTGATAACATTATAAGCACAAACACGAGAGCTAAAATGACTAGCTAAAATATAACTGGAGTACTATACAATGTGAATATAAAGTATGAATCGATTTTTTTTTTATATTTCGAAGTCTACTATTAGTTCACACTAATAAGAATGAGAAATCATAGACCAGCATCAATTTTATAGTTTTAGGAATTGATTTAAAACATTAGCTGTTAAAATGTTAAAATAATATTGTAAAAAAAAAAACACTCCCCCCCCCAAGAAATGTCTCTTTTATTTCTCGAGATTATCACGTGACAATAACAACAGTAGCAGATTCGGAAACTTTAGCATTCAGTCATAAAACTTAAGGATTACTCTCACTAAGACGCATATTAAAAAATAAAAACAAAAAAACAAAAATAGAAAAAAAAAACCACAATAATTATTAAAAAAAAACCCATGCCGATACACTCATTCACAAAAGTCTCTCAAAAAGTCCTTATGAGACATTTTGTCTTTTTTTTTACTTACTGGATTTCTCTGTAGGCGGCGAAAGACAAAACAACTATTGTGGTGACAGCGAACATGATAGTCATCAGAATCTGTGGACAGCACATGGACAGTTAGTGATGCTTAACTATGAATGGTTCTGGGCAATTAGTGATTCTGAACAAATAGTGATTCTGAACAAATAGTGATTCTGAACAAAAAGTGATTCTATACAGTAATCCTGAACTGCGATTCTGAACTGTAACTGATTCTGTAAAATAAGTTGTTGACTTCTGTATTTAATTACTTAGCCTGTATGTGTTCTTCTGCTGTGTTGTTTTAATATTGTATTTATTATTATATTTTGTCTTTCGTTTTTTTTTTTCTGGCGTTCAGTGTTTTCATAATGTTTAACTCTCTAATCACTGTAACTCTATTCATGCTGTTTAACTCTATAATGTCTGTAACTCTATTCGTAATTTTAAACTCTCTACTGTCTGTAAATCTATTCGTAAAGTCTCTAATGACTGTAACTTTATTCGTAATGCTTAACTCTCTAATGTCTATAACTCTATTCATAATGTTTAACTCTTTAATGTCTATAACGCTATTCGTAAGGCTTAACTCTCTAATGTCTATAACTCTATTCATAATGTTTAACCCTTTAATGTCTATAACTCTATTCATAATGCTTAACTCTTTAATGTCTATAACTCTTATTCATAATGTTTAACTCTTTAATGTCTATAACTCTATTCATAATAATTAACTCTTTAATGTCTATAACTCTATTCATAATGTTTAACTCTTTAATGTCTATAACTCTATTCATAATGATTAACTCTTTAATGTCTATAACTCTAAAACTTACCCATCTCTTCTTCTTCCAAAAGCTTCGTTTCTTCTTGTTTTCCCTGGAATGATCAATTTCATCAATGACTGCTGTCCCCACCTGGCAGCTTCTACACGAGTCCATTGAGTTGAGGCGTCGACTTATAATCATGCTAATGTCTTGTGTTGATAAAGTGATCTCAGTGTTGCCAGAGATGGCGAACATTGGGTTTTCTAGCTCACTTGGCTTGCAGTTGTCATTAGAGGCAAACGCTGGGTTTTCCAGCTCATTTGGCTTGAAGTTTTCGGGAAAGATAAACTTTGGGTTTTCTAAATCACTGGGCTTGACACTGTCGGTAGAGGAATTACTTGAAGAGAAATACATAGTGACCAATTATAGTTTTTTTAAAAATTTGACTGCTGTCCGGAGCGTTTAATACAGAAATTTAATTAATATCTCACACCGCAATGTCCTAATGCTAGACACAAGATGGAATGGGTTAAAGTGTGGGAAAGAAGTCCAGAAAACCTGTTAAAGAAAAAAAAAAGTAAAATATTAACAATAATTAAATTTGTATATACAACACAATCAGGGTTAAACTTCAAAAGGTTATTTATCATGCATCAGATATAACGAATGAATTGAGTGGTTCATTTAAAACCAAATATAACGAATGAAATGAGTGGGTCCTTTAAAACCAGATATAATCTATGTGGCTGATGATTGTATAGGTCGTCTGTTTCTGTGGCTTCGGTTAACCAGGGTGTCATGTGGCCAGCACAATGACCAACCGCCTTTACTTTTCTCCAACTAATTTCAGTTACCCATTAAAGCAGGGTGGACCCAGAGGCGCCCAGAGATCTCGGAATTAAAAATCAGTCTTCACCAGGATTCGAACGAGGGACAGCCGGTTCAAAATCCAAACGCTTTACCGCTCTGCATTTTTAGTTGTTCGATCGAACTCGGTGATTTAAATCTGACTCTGCCGAAAGATTTATAAACCGCAGCTACAACTGATCTTAATATCGCTTAATACAACGTATATAAAGCATTGTCTTCGAGGCCGAAGATTTAAGAAGGTAAGGGATGCACTTGAATACATGGACCCATCTGTGACCTACTAACTTTATCACAAATAACGCTGTCAAAGCCATTATCTGTTTCAGGGTCAATATAAGTTTCTTTTTTTTTTATAAACACGCTGTATCTGTAGTCTGAAAAATAATATATATTTAGCATACTGCAGTTTGTAAAAACTCGGCGGATCTATTATATACGGGTTGGTGCAAATTGCACTATGCTTGAATCTTCAGTTCGTCGCTAACACGGCTTGCCAGTAACTTATTGGAGATTTAGCTATTGTAAAACTATAATCATTTATAATTAAACAACAACAAAGAAATTAAAAGTCTACTAACTTTTATACTGACTCGAACAGAAACATGTGTCAGCGGGTTTGAAAAACTATAATCCTTGTTTCAGACTTAGGAAAGGGAACTAACTCTTCTCGGGCGATTGAAGAGAGCAAGTAGTGTCGAGTGTCGGTGGTCTCCACCTTTTTAAAGCAAGCTCATTACCCATTCACAATTCAGGATAAGAAATCATTGGTGGAAAGTCTAGTCCTTAAAAATCTAATTTTAGACATCCGCTTAAGGGCTTAAGGGGTGTTTTTTTCCCCTATAGTCCTTGTAAACACATGGATAAATTTTGTATTGTTTTCTTTTTTTTTTTTTAACTATGCTATGGTCGATTTAAAAATCCACTAGGATTGTCTCACCGTCTTGTCCGTTACAATTACAGACAGCCCCGCCGACAGAAGTATTTGAACCCTAGACAACTGGGTATGTGTGGGCCCATATGCTTTCATCGCACATGCTACATACGTATAGAATAAAAGATACATTTTAAAAAAAATCGTGAAGCTCCTTCTCACGCCCTTCTGTTTCCCCGGACTAGAAGCCTATTTGCCCCCCCCCCTCCCCCCAGGCTGCGGCTTGCTACAGAGGACAAAATCATTGACGTTGTATTTTGTACGTCGCGGCGCTCTGGGCTAGAAAGCCCGTTCCTCCATTTCATTGGCTATTGTTCTTTCCACGAGAGACAGAGAGTGAGTAGTCCCTGAATCACGTTCCGCCCATTTTGCACTTATAATTTGTAGCACCCAAAAAGGTTTCCTAGTCTTGCAATCGATTCGGCCAATTGTTATTGGGGGGGGGGGGGGGTCTGTATTTGTATGTTTCTATGGTGACGGTGGTAAGAGGTTAGCTACGCAATATGAATGATGCAAGATAAGCGGCATTGTCATCAGCAGTCTTTGGTCCAACAGACATTCCAGATTGCCAAAGTGAAAAGACGTGTTTTTGTAGTGAGATAGATTTTGTTCAAAATACCATTTTATATTAAAGTAAGGTGTTCTACATATAGGGCCTATTTTATTTTATCTCAAGTTGATTTTGTCTATATTGTAATAAAAGTTATATAGGGTAGATGATGCTCACGTCATATGTTACTTTGGCCAACAGTTTATGAGCAGGGTGTCACGTGGCCACCACAACGACCAACCGCCTTTACTTTCCCCAACTAAAGTCAGGTACCCATTAGAGTTGAGTGGACTCAGGAGCGCCCTAAAAATCCCGAAATTCAAAATCCCAGTCTTCACCGAGATTCGAACGGAGGAGCCTAGGTTCGGAATCCAAGCGCTTTACCAAGCTTATGTTAAGTGTATGAATTAGTTTGGATAGTCCATGTAATTAAATTTGTAATAGATCTAGACTAACAATAATAAATCTGTGCGATTAGAAATATTTTTACCAATGGTTTTTGTTTAGAGAAATTTCATGCTTTTAGCGTTCTCATTACGCTATGATCCTATCACTTGTCTGGACCAGTTGGAAAGGGGTGGGGAGGAGAAAGAAAATTGGTACCTGAGTGATCGTTTTATTAAAAATGTATTTATATAAAACAAAGTGAATGACCTGAATTCGAACTTGTGGGCTAAAGCAGGGGTTCTCAACCTGTGGGTCGCGACCCCCTTGGGGGTCGATTGACGATTGGCCAGGGGTCACCTAAGACCATCGAAAATGTGGATTGTTATTGTCTACTCTTCTATTGCTGTGTGTGTGTGGGGGGGGGGGGGTCGCGGCAGAGTGGTGGATTGTAAAAAGGGGTCGCCGAGTTTAAAAGGTTGAGAACCGCTGGGCAAAAGCCTTCTTAGGCTTCGCAAGCCAACACGATAACCACTCTGCTAGCTATTGTTTCTATTTCATGTTTGTGTTCACTAACGACATAGAGATGGGACCAATTCAGCTTACACCACCACTTCAGTCAAACAAAATTTTCAATCCCTTGTTCGAGATACCAAACAAAATAATTAATTACCAATAATTAATTAACTAATTAGTTTTTTTCTAATTGATTATTGTGTTATCAGGTAAAAGAAATAATTGTGCAATTTTTCAGCTTGATCCGTGATTGTGTGTCAGAGAAATAACGTGTAGGCCTACAAACTTTTTACCAGACAGACAGAGTGAAAAATGACAATGAAAATGAAAAGTGACAAATGTATAGCACTAATAGTTCAGTCTAGCATCCCTTCATGGGGTTCAAGCCCTCGGCCCTGGTGACGAACCATGAATCATTCTCTGCCTACATATTTTAATACTAATGACTTATTGCATCCATTCCGATAAACTCATTCACATCGTAAGTTAAAAATAAAGGATGCGGTTTGCGGGTGTTTGTGTATAAGAAGGAAAGGATATTATGATATAGATCAGCGGTTCTCAAACTTTTAGGCTCGGTGACCCCTTTTTACAATCCCCCTCTCTGCTGCGACCCCTCCCCCCCGTACACACACATACAGCAATAGAAGAATAGACAGTAACAATCCATCGTTTCGATGGTCTTAGGCGACCCCTGGCAAATCGTCAATCGACCCACAAAGGGGTCGCGATCCACAGGTTAAGAACCCCCTGATATAGATTGTCGACTTTTTAAGCTTTTGAAACCAATCAAAGCCCACATTAAATGCCTTCAGACATCTGGTAGACACAAAAGTTAACAGATGTATACAAATATAGAAAAAAGTAAATGTGTGAGTAATATCGTATCTCATTCCAGGATGTAGACATGTCTATGTTATTATTTGTTTTAAATTAGTCAATTTAATGATATTCTAGTTACCATTCACCTTTTTTATAGTAACAATTTGTAATGCAACTATTTTTAGAAATTTATCACTTTGACAGTGGACGGCTCATGCTGACAGGTTGGGGATGCCTCTAGTCGCTACAGTTCTCAATTTCGTATTTTAACGTTATTATATATATTTTCTAACAAAATTGGTTCCGGTACACAGTGATAACTTGCCTGACTTTTAATTACTAATACATTAATAATAGAAGTTAAAATGCTAGAAAAGTGATAATTGAAAAAGGTGCCGGTACGCTGTACCGGTGCGTACCGTCACAAAAAAAGCACTGTATATATATATAGTCAAATTAGTAAGGATGATTAAAAAGATGATTAAAATATTCACAAAGTCTTAGCAAGGGGAATGTTGCGAAACTCTCTTAACAATATAATAAACTAGTCGACCCACGGCGTAGCGTACGCTGCTATTTTGCAGGGCCGGCCTTAGGCCACTGCAACCTATGCGACAGCAGTGGGCCACGCACTTTCATATGAACCGTGTAAATTATTAAATTAAACCATTTTATAACTTATAACAGATTTCCAGCGGCATCTTGATTTAACAGGAGCTCCTGGAAATCTCCTAAAATTGCAAAATATACGAAAAAGTCCTGGAAATCTCCTGAAATTATTAAAATGTTTTGAAAACTCATACAAATCTCCTGAAATTTATAGAAAAAAAATTGTCATTTCAACATGGAAAACGCCAATGCTACGGTCGATAAAAAAACGGCATTATGTAATACCAGTAATTGTGGAATCTGGTGAAAGAAGCTTCTCGTGCCTCAAACTAATGAGGAATTACTTGAGGTCAACAGTTCTCGTAGATAGATTGAAACATTTGGTAATTGTTGCTATTGAGCGTGATCTATGTATGAAATAGAATTTTTGATATACTGTATGACTTCGCTACACTCAAGGCTCGTAAAGTAATTCGGTATGTAGTAAAAATGAAGAAAAGGCAAAGACAGATTTATTTTCTAATACAAACTCTTAATTTTCACTTATTATCCGTATCCCAACCCAAACTTGGCCCCGCGAAATCCGTTGAGTTGAGTCCGGCCCTGCTATTTAGTGACGGGTGAATACAGAGTAGATTACTTGTTCTTCCCACCCCTCCCTCTTTTTTTTTTTTTTGCCTCTTAAGTTACGTTGGGTAGAAATAAATAAAAGAGTGATCTTTCCATGACGTCTTGGTCACAATGGTTACGCCCAGCCCTGCTATTTAGTGACAGCTGAAAACTACTTGTTCTTCCCTCCCCCCTCTTTTTTTGGTGGGGTAACTCTAGTTCGACTTGCAGAAATAAAAGAGTGATCTTTTCTTTACTTCTCGGTGTCCAAACTGTTGAGCCATGAAGAGATAACATTTTCTCTAATGAATTTCGCTTCTATCTTCCCAATGATTAGGTTATCGATACACTTCACACAACAGAGCATACGGTTTAGTGATAACTTTAAATTTAAAGAAGATAATAAAATGAGTATTGTTTTGATTATTGAGCTTATGGTTTTGTGCTGTGCCTCTGTCCGTCACGGTTAGCATATCGCAAAAAAAAAGAAAAAAAAAATTAATAATAATAAAAGCGCAGTTGAAACAAGAAAAAACATAAAAAATACGAAAAACAAAAACAAAAAAAAAAACTTATTGTCAGTGTAATTGTCTCAGTTTGGATCTGTCATGGAATTAACTCTTTCTCTCCGTATTTACTTTCCACGTTCCGATGGAATTATTTATTTCGCTCGTTTGTGTCTCACTACCCTGTTATGATTAAGCTTCAATAACTTTTTTTTTGTTATCAGGAAATATTATATTGGGTATAGAATTATAGGAGAATGCGTGCTCTTTTTATATAACAAAAATTAAAGTTTTTAAAACCAAAAATTAATTTAATTCCATGCGGGTCAAATTAACGTTGGTATCGTCAGTTAGGAGAGAAGGAGTTAAATTTGTAATAGATCTTTACTTATTTTTACCCTTTTTACCTATCCCTTAGTCTGTTGGGCCGTTGGGGCACCAGGCAATATTTGTCGACCGCCTTTCTCAATTCCTCCATTTTTTTCGCCTTGTTTAGAACCTCTCTCAATGGCAAGCCTGTCCATTCTTTAATGTTGTTCTCCCATCGCTTTTTCTGTCTGCCTCTTCTTCTTTTTCCCTGGAACTGTTCCCTGAAGGAAGGTCTTTGCGAGCCCCGTAGATCTTTTAATGTGGCCAAAGGTTTTAAGCTTTCGTCTTTTCACAATAGTTAGCAGGTCGTGATGGGCTCCAATCGCTTCAGTAACCTTGTCTCTGATTGCTTGGTTTGTGATGTGGTCTTTGAATGTGATGCCTAGGATCCTTCTGTAGCATCTCAATTCCATAGCTAGGATCCTCCTCCCTATCTCTGCAGTCAACGTCCACGACTCGCAAGCATATAAAAATGTGGCCATGACCTTGACCAACAGCAATAAATCAACTAATAGTTTTAGCTTAGCGCTATTTCATGCTTTTAGCTTTCTCAATGCGCTATGATCCTATCACTTTCTCAATGCGCTATGATCCTATCACTTTCTCAATGCGCTATGATCCTATCACTTTCTCAATGCGCTATGATCCTATCACTTTCTCAATGCGCTATGATCCTATCACTTTCTCAATGCGCTATGATCCTATCACTTTCTCAATGCGCTATGATCCTATCACTTTCTCAATGCGCTATGATCCTATCATTTGTCTGGACCAGTTGGAAACAAAATTGATTTATGAATTATCTTCTTAATAAGCGTCTTGTGTAAACTGATTTCAACCATTTATTTCTTTTGCGGAACCAAAGTAATCAACTTTGTTCATATTAGGCCTAATGCTAATAGTGTTAACAGAGTAAAGGGCTTGAACTCTAGTACATTTTTGGTCTGCTTGTTAACTAAAAATCAAGATTTTTTTGTGTTCTGTTAAGCCATGGTTAAACATGGTGTCAGGGAAGATCCGAAACTATTAAAATAAATCCTATAAAATACTTAACAATACAAAAGTAATTTATTAATTTTATAAGAGAGCTAACGTGTCTGATCTTCACCCCCCCCCCCATTTAAATCTTTCTGCTCCACCTGAGTGAATTGTATGACCTCTAGACACTCTAGTAACAGATCTCGTTACTAGCCCCTGAACTATATAAGACTTTCAGGCACAGAAAAATACACAGATTTGCTGCTGCGTGGATGAACTAATGCATAGAAAATACAATAAATATACATAGTATTGTAGTTCTGATTTGTAACCCTGATTTGTAACCCTGATTTGTAACCCTGATTTGTAACCCTGATTTGTAACTTACCGCGCACCGTGATCGCGATCCGCAAAAAAAAATGCAATACTTATAATTAATATTAATAAGTCTTCTCTTTGTGTCCGAAGATTAATGAGGAATGCAGTATTTCTCATAGCTTGCAGCCCCAGCTGTGACCTACACATTTTTCCACAACCAGGGCAAGCATAACCATTGTCCGCCGGTGGTCGACTGAGATTGTCTTTTCTCCGTCTGTGTCTGTCCTCGGCAGTGGATTTTCTTTTGGTCTCAAATGTGTATCCCGCGGTCTTTGTAAGTGACCTCCAGCTGTCTCGTTCCGACGCCGCATGCAGCCAGGTGCTCTCTTCTATGTCAGCCATGGAAAGTTGACGCCTAAGCTGGTCTTTAAAGCGTTTCCGTGGGGCACCTTTGTTACGTCAATAACCTTTTAGCTCACCAAAAAAGACTGCCTTTGGCATACGTTCGTCCCCCATACGGGATGCGTGCCCTGCCCAGCGTAACTGTAGGACCTTAAGAAGTCCCACTATACTTTCCATACGCAAGGACATCGCTGTTTGTAGTGCGGTCTTTCCCCCGTATGTCCATGATGGAGCGCAAGCATCTTTGGTGAAAGCGCTCAAGTAGTCTTAGTTGCTTTCTGTATAATACCCATGTCTCAGATCCATATAGTGACCTACATATGTGGGCATTGATGGATTGCTAAGAACTACACAAGAAATAATATTGACATTGAACAAGATACCGAAATTTCGCCCAAGTCTAGAACTTAAGAAGAGGCTGTGCTCGACGCAGACATTGTTATCATGTTTGTGATGTCCTCCTGTGATTAAACACCTACATATCGTTGAGTTGCCTCCGTTAAGTTACTACACTATAGAAATCCTGCTTCAAGAGGAGGTGCAGATTTCCGAACACTTTGGAACCAGCGTAATTCTTTTTTTTTTTCTGTCTCAATAGCTAACAACAACAGACTAGAGCTAAAAATCTTATTTTGCGTTAATTTTTGTCTATTTTTGTGTGTGTAGCTGGCGAAGGCCTTGTGGCCCAAACGTCCTGAGTTAAGTCCAGCAGGTTTTCCTATATGTATGTCTTTTGTGTTTCCCGGACAAATAGAGGGGGTAACTATTTGTTTGGCATCCTGCAAGCAATAGAATTCAACTTTCTTGGCCCTGAGATGACGCCCATAGAGGGTTGAGGCTAACCCACGGGCCCCGTGAAGTCTCCAGTCTCTGTTTGAATATTTATGCACTCCCTTGCCACTGGAATAAAGCGAATTTTTTTTTTAAATTTTTGATTGACATTTATTTTGATTGTCGACATGAGAATAAAACAATTTATCCCATGATCACTTCCAATAAGTTCGAGGTCACGTCTCATAGTCGCCCTATTTTTAAATTGAATAACTTTACTTTTTATTTTGTTAATTGTTTCCTATAGAGATAAACTGACGTTTGTGTTTTGTTTTTTCCCCTAGAGAATTTAGCAAGGTGGCTAAACAATAACTGTTGGGTTAACAAATGTGTCTTAATTAAAAATACTTTGTTTACAAAAATCCGTCTTTACTCATCTACATTTTAAAAAATTTAAAAGAATTATCACGTGACTATGTTTACTTTGAAATCAAATGATTCATAAGGAAAGGCACGAGCCATGCCGCGCGCGCGTGTTTACGTCAGGAGGATTTTTATTTTCCGGTGACAGTTTTTAGAAAAGAGACCAAATTTACGATCTGTGATTTTGGCTGTTTGGCACAAATCCTGGTCAGGAGACCCAGCGTTCAGGATATCGTAACGCCACTGAGTCCAATCTAATGTTTGAGTCATGTCCTAGCTGGTACTAACACATCACATTAGAAAACACTCAATGTTTCTGTAGTTGAGAATGTGTGCAAATCATAAGGTAATAAACTAATTGAATTAGGGTGGCTAGGCCCAACGTTAAATCCTGCCAACCAAGGAACGTACTGGCCGAGTGTTAGAATCGTTGACGCTTTGGGTATGAGTCTGTTGTTGGTAGAGTGTAGGATCATTTATTTTAACTTTAAAACTTTAAATAACTTGAATAACTTGTTTGTGAACAAAACTAAATATAACTTAGTTTGGTTAATTAAACAGCTGTAATTAATTAATTTTTTTTTGTATCGGCAAAGGAAAATAAGTCTTGCAGTATTGAGAGGTATGTCTGCATGTCTGGACTACTTTTTATTTAGGCAATCCTTTCTTATCTTACAGTACTGAGATATATGGCTGTACATGTGGAATTCTTCCCTTTAGACAATCCTTGCTGTTGTTTTTATTTCTTAATTTTTTTTCAAGTTTCCGCATGACCTCCTATTGTGACTCTTCTTTTTTTAATACTTTAAGATTTTTTCCCTTTAATGATCAATATTCTAATGTAATCAATGGTGTCACTGGGTTTCATCTTTTTTTCGCTATGCCTTTGCCAGAGTAATTTCCCTTATCGCAGATAAACTGGCGAGTTTCAATTATGTTACTTAATGATGGTTGTGAGAAGCTTATGTAGTTTAAGATTTGCAATTTAATGTAACTACCATACTAGAGTTTATTTACATAATTAAGTATTCTTCTATAAATAGTTATGTATGAAGAATAACAATTTCGATCCATAGAGAATAAGAACTGTGTACAACAGGGGTTCTCAACCTGGGGGTCGATTGACGATTTTCCAGGGGTCGCCTAAGACCATCGAAAAGATGGATTTTTACTGTCTATTCTTCCATTGCTGTGCGTGTGTGAGGAGAGGGGGTGTCGCGGCAGAATGGTGGATTGCAAAAAGGGGTCGCCGAGCTTAAAAGGTTGAGAACCGCTGGTGTACACTATTTAATACTTTTAAAGTCAATGTCATTATAAGAGAATGAATTATAATGTGAAATAATTGCTGCCTCACGTTTTGTGTCTACCACTTCGTCCCCAGCACGCACACTCGTTTAGGGATTCCTGTCTCCCTTCTATCATTTTCTTTTATTTTTTTTAATGTCCTTTTTTAGTATTAGATCAGCGGTTCTCAACCTTTTAAGCTCGGCAACCCCCTTTTTACAATTTCACTCTTCAGCGCCCCCCATCCACACAGCAATAGAAGAATAGACAAAAACAAACCATATTTTCGATGGTCTTAGGCGACCCATGGCAAAATGTCAATCGACCGCTAAGGAGGTCGCGACCCACAGGTTGAGAACCCCTGTATTAGATCTATCAAACCTCTTCATTTTTACACTTTTGGTGAACAGGTGGAGAAGATTGGTTACCTCCCCTGTTGAATGAATATCTAGCTCCGCGTGTTGAATAAACAAAACGACGTGACCTACATTTCTGTACCTGCATCTTTAGCAAATGTTTTTTTTTATGCTCGCCCTGCCTACGCTGATGGTTTTCCAAGCCATGTGAGATCAAGCTAAGAAATGCCAAAAAAAAAAAATCGGCATGTTTCTGTTCTCGTATCCGGTATGTTTTTCCGGCTGGTTTTCCAACCTGCACATGCGCGCTAAGAATTTAGTCTGCCCTACTATGTGTGGCGGGAAATCCCAACCGGTCTAAGCGACAGCCGTAAGACTGCATGGGATCTCCCTCGCTCCGTCTGCCCCTCCCCTTTTGTTTTTTCAAGGCCGCAGGGATGTCACATGTAGTACGAACTTTATTAAACACGTGATATAGATCTAGTTTATTCTGGATCTAGTTGTACTCAGTCTTACCGTAAATATCAAAACGAATGATGATTAAACTCACAAGACTAAAACTTTTAACACACGATTTCAAAAATTATGAATGATTCAAAACCAAAAGCTGTTTAGAGTGGACTCTAGGAAACTCCCGAGTCTACACAATTTTGGAGGAAAAGTAAAGACGCTGGCGCGCTGTTCTGGCCCTTTTCCAGTGGTTGAACCGAGGCGCCCAGGGCGCCTGGATCTGCAAGGTCTGTTGGCGCGCTCCTACCATCTCGCAATAGCCTTCGTAATTCATATTTGAGAAAGAACAGTCAGTAGTAAGCAATACTAAACTTAATATAATGTAAAAACAAGTTTACAAAGACAGTTTGTGTGGAAACACAAACTCAAATTCTGCCCCCGAAGTGGTCCACCCAGGCGGTAAAAAGGCAGGTTTCAATATTTTCAGAAAGAACATCAGAATGAAATTCTATTAAAGACAAATGACAGAGAATAACGGAGAAAGAAGGTTGACGGATCTTGTGTGGTGCCCCAGCAGTCCAGCAGACCAAAGGATAGGTGAAAGTGATTGTGAAGTTAGATGTGAACCTGGCCTAACTAATGTCTTATAATGAATAAATAATTGCTCTAATTGTTTTGTAAAGGGACAATCAAGAAAAAAACATTTCCGTAGAAAAAAAATAATTCCTTTAGTTCAGTGTTCTATCGCTAGGGAAATATGCTGAAGCTCACGCGATAATATAAAAAAACTAGTTATTGATTGTTGTTTTAAATTGTATCCAACTTATAGACATACTAAATAGATTTTTTTCTCTTTAAAAATGTAAACATTTTTTTGTTTGTAGATGTAGTAATTAATATAACAGAACTTACTTAACTTAGCAATACCAATGTAAAAAAAAATATTTTCTGACAAAAAATCTAAAACCGTTTGCATAAATGTGTTAAAAATATGGTAAAAAGTCATTCCCCTACTAAAGAGCCTCCCGTGTTTGTTACTATTAATAGTGAATAGTTGTAAAAGTGGTGTATTTTTATGAAAAAACTGCTTGCATAAGTGATTTTAAAATTAATTTTTTCGCTTTCAGAAAATAAAAAAGTAGCCGTTGGATCGGAACTTTGAATGATCTAAAATATTATGATGTCGAATTTTCACTATCTTTTCTAGTTTACGAGATCTAAATGGGACGGACGGACGGACGGACGGACATTCCACACAAGAACAAGACTAATTGCGTCTTTTCTCCTTTTGGGGGCCGCTAAAAATTACCGAGACATAAATGCGCCTTTTGACTTGATAATCTTTTGTCTCCTGGGCCAGGGTGGCCCTTGTGTATAGGCAAATGTCTAGGGCCTCCTATTGGTGGGGGGCCTCGAACAGGACTCTTGAACGATGTTTATGAGTTTAAAATTGAAAAATTTGTCCTCATTCCTCAATGTTATTGTTGGAGTACCCTAACATGACTAGGTTTTTAATACATTGCATAATTTTATTTTTTTCGCTGTTCATGTCTTATTATGTTTTTTCCCTTAGCGGCCACCAAATTCACTTCGCATAAGGCCTTCGATTACCTAAGGCAGGCCCTGCTTGGGCCATTCAGTCCATGTCATAAAGGTTATAACTTAACGGACTTTTTTTTTTAACGTATATAGTGCGCAGAAAAATACAATAAAAGTGGAATATAAGAGATATGTGTTTGTAAATATTAGCGAAACAAATAGAAATGGTTATATATATTTCCAATTTAAACAGAGTGCCCTTTCTTTTGTATGAAATAGTTTCAATTATAAATTTGTAACTGTAAAAATGGAATATACAGATATATTTAAAGCAAACAGACTCTAGCAATCGAAACTTTTAAACTCGAAAAGGCCCATTAATTTTAAAGTTATTTAATTGTATATAAGTGTTGTGACTCGGTTACTGTTCGAGGTGAACCGTGACACACGTTCAAGTGCTGGGTATCGAGAGTTAGGGGACTTGCGGGAAGTGACGAGTGTGTAAACAAGAAGAGAGGAAGTCAGCGATTGAAGTTGGGTATCTGTATATAATGTCTACCGTGTATCATGGGCGTAGCCAGGGGGGGGGTTCTTGGGGTTCAAACCCCCCCCCCCCCGAAATGAAATCCCCCCCCCTGCGGGGGGGGGGGAACGGAATTAAGTGACTGATTTTTGCTTTCATTTTGTTTATTTTAGGTGAGATTTTAATACTAAATCATCACTTACCACAGCACAGCCGAGGCAGTTTTGAGTTGAAAACCCTCTACCAGGGGGTTTTGAGTTTAAATCCCCCTACCAGGGGGTTTTGAGATTTTAAAAACCCCTATCAGGGGGTTTTGAGATACAAATCCCTCTACCAGGGGGTTTTGAATTTTAAACCACCTACCAGAAGTTTTTGCAGTTAAATCCCCCTCTTCTATAAAACAAAACAAAGAAAAAAGGAAACAACAATCCCCAAATTCCAACAGCACAGTTGAGGAAGATTTTGATTTTAAAACCCCCGCCAAAATTTACGATAAACTCCATCTTCAAAATAAAAAAAGCAAATTACACACTCAAAATTCTATGAGCGTAGCCAAAGGGGTTTTGAGTTTCACCCCCCCCCCCCCTCCAGTTGGGGTTTGAAGCTAAAAAGTACCTCTTCAATATAAAAAAAAAAAAGCAAATTACACACTATAAAATCTATGAGCGTAGCCAAAGGGGTTTTGAGTGTAAATCCCCCTCCTCCAGATGGTTTTGAGTTTAAAATTCCCCTACAGAGCGTTTAGAGTTGAAAACCTCGCTCTTCAATATTATTTTAAAGCAAACTATAGTCACCAAATTCTATGATCGTAGCTAAATGGGGTTTTGAATTAAAAACAAAACAAAAAAAAACTACAGAGATTTCTTAGTTTAAAACCCCTCAACAGATGATTTGACGAAAAAACTTTCCTTTTCGATATAAAATCTAAAGCGAAATACAGCATGTAATTCCAAGAGCGTAGTCAAGAAAGGTTACAAATTTTTACCAGTGACTTGGGCTCCATTAATAAAGTGTGAATAGTCTTCTGCCGAAGTTGAAAATCATTAAATGTGTCTCAACAAAGATGGCTAAGACAGATTTTAGGAGTCAGTCATAGAGATCGGGTCTAAATCAAAGAAATCATATGCCGAACTGGGAGTCGAATCCTTAGTAAGGTTGAGACAGAGCGTCGCATGAGGTTTTGCGGGACATGTTTTCACACAAAATGAATTACGCAAAATAAGAGTTGCGGAAACAGCTTGCCGGAAAATACGCCGAACGGCGCGAGAGGCTCTAAGTCAGTAATAATAGCACATTAGGTTTTTCAAATAAAACTTTTTAATAGCAAGATAATGCAATGTAGATACCTCAGAATATGCATTTTGTTGGCTTTCAATACCAGAAATAGTGCCCGGCGGCGGGGCTTCGCCCCGCGCTGGGGGAGCGCTGCGAACTCCCCCAGACCCTCTTGCTAGCAAGGGCGGGGAGTCTACAATGAACAATAAACGTCTTCCGAAAGGGTCAGATGTAATAAAGATTAATTATGTACACACACACACACACACATATATATATATATATATATATATATATATATATATATATATATATATATATATATATATATATATATATGTATATATATATATATATATATATATATATATATATATATGTATATATATATATATAATTTTTTTCCGCAAGGGGGGGGGGGGTCGGGGGAATCCCCCCCCCAAACCCTCCCCGAAAAAAAATCCTGGCTACGCCCATGCCGTGTATATATGTTTTGTTGAAATGTTACACAATTAAAAGACACTTTAAATATAAAAGGACTTGTTTCTTCACAATTAGTATTCTAATTAATATGTAACTAGGGCGTTAAGACAAAGTAATTATTATGAGGTTGACTTAAGCAATATATATATATATAGTGTGCTACTCCCCTTTAATGGATTGATAAATCAACTATTGGTAGAGGATGACACCAGGGGCCCACTTAGACCTTCCTCCCTTAAACCTGCAATCATAGGGATAAAGAACACCCCGGCTGACCCTTAGATGGACTTCTGCAGAGGGACTGACGTAGTTGAGTGAGTAAAGTGCCCACTTGACGTTTAGGAAGGATGCTCTATGGAGAGGATGTGTACACTCACCTTTCAGTAACATATCTTTACTTTACTTTTTTTTGGGGGGGAGGGGGAGGGGAGGGGATATGTACAAGAAGTTTTAAAGATACACTAGAGTCTAGAGTATCTTTAAACTATTGACAATGTGGTGACTAATTAAACCTTTTCTTTAACAAAGGCATAACATTTTAGCGCAAAGTGTTGTAAACAAAAAGGCTCTTCTAAAACAAATGCACTGTGACTCAGAAGAAAAAAAAACAAAAAAAACAAGAAGAAACTGTCGAGGCGAAAGATCACAAGACTCACTATTTAAGAAGAGAAAAAGAGGTTCATTCTTATGTGCATTGATCGTTTTTTTTAACTCTGAGCTTCAACTCTTACTGGAAGCAATCATTGATGTAGCACAGTGAGGCCCAAAACACGGCCCGCGGACCAGATACGGCCCGCGACGTGGTTCCATCCGGCCCGCAGAAACGTCGACACAAAGTGTAGAAAATCCCCCCCCATCTTTTTTTAAAGTTGAAAAGTATCTTGAAGTAGGTTAGGGCCTCTCTTTATCTCTGATGGATTGGTACAATAGCCTTTTACATTAGTACATGTACGTTGTGACATGGAAGACCCGTAGAAACTCTGAATTTAGAATATACCAAAAACAGTTTAACGGATCTTTAATTTTTTGTGAAACGTGATAATAAGCCAACATATTTGATTTATAAAGAAAGTTTTGCTGTTTTAGAAAGGAACAACATATACACGGCATTCTAAAACAAAGATCTCGTCATTCTTGGTTTGAGTCTCAGATAAAAAAAAATGGTTAAACTACGCCTAGAGATTGGAGGATAAACAAGAGAAGAAAATGATTGTTTGGTAAGCTGACTATAAGTTTAAGTAGAGGCGCGTAAAAAAAAAAGATAAATTTCAGATATCCCATTAATTAATGTAAGCAGGCTACTAGATCCAGAGGTTTCTAATAAAATTGTTTCAGTTCAATTTTATTTTATTTTTGTACCTTTTCGGTCATGTGGCCCGCGACAAGAGTGTCGGAAAGTGAAATGGCCCACAGGTCGAATTAAGTTGGGCATCACTGATGTAGCAGATAAATATGGAGCAATTCAACCAAAAAATTCTTTGGTTCAACAACCAACAAAGTATTGAAGATGTCAGTTTCAAAATATTGGCGTATATGATGATTTTTCAAAAGGCGACATTAAAACAAATACAATGACTGACAACTGATCTAAAGGCAACAAAAGTTATTCTTGAAGAAAATAAAAGTTGACAGTGCATAATTCATGTGCCACTAAGACCTTAAAAATATCTCTAAATCATTGAACAAAGCCTTCCACCGTTTCTTACCATCAGCTCTTCGATGACGTCTTATGTGGAAAAGGATTTTAAAAATTAAAATTAATATTTTTTTGAGACAAAGGAACAAACCACACTTTTGGAAATTTTATTAAAAATGAGATCGTTACAGATGTGAACCGCAAGTTAATGATACGTTTGCAAGTTTGAAATCCAGTGTAACATTGTAATTTACTTATGGTTGCATTGTTGCAAAATTGAACTATAGATATATGGCAATGTTCTCGATTCCAAAGATTAAGGATGAGTGCAGAGTTTCACATAACTACGCAAAACTAGTGTGAAGAAACAAGTTCCTTTAATTTACGATCTCATGTTTAATTCATGATGGTTGTCACGTGACCGTTTGTTTCGTTGTTTTTTTTATAAGATCACGTGACTAAATGTTGTTGTTTACGATTGGTGAATGAGGTCCATTGTAAAGATTTAATAGAAACGTATGTACAAGGCTGAGATTTTTATACCAGCAACTCCAATGGATGTTTTTTTCTTGTATACAACACACACGTGACTTACCGCATGTCCCCTAACTCCCAGGTACCCGACACTCGAGCGTGTGTCACGGTTGACCACCACACATAGTAACCGTGTCACAACAGTGAACTTTAGATAAATTGTAATAAACAACTAAATTTTAAAATTTAATAGACACTCAATTTATAGTTTTTTTTTTGTTGAAATTTATATGTATTGACCTCACCGGGTGACACCCACCCTAGTGACGCCACTGGGTATAGGCAGTGCTTTTTTTTTGTAAAAAAAAAAAAAAAAAAGAAAATAGGTGCCGGTACTCAGTGATAGATTGCCTAACTTTTAACTACCAATAAATTAATACAGAAGGTTAAAATGCAAGAAAAGTAATACTTTTTTCCCCACATTGAAAAAAAAAGGTGCCGGTCCGCCGTACCGGTGCGTACCGTAGCAAAATAAAGCAATTGTACCTTATAGAAATCTTAAATTAAAACTAGTAGGAAGTTTTCCCTTTCAGATCTTGCGATCTACGGGCAGATGATGTCAAGGTCATGAGTTTCTGTGGCCCACGGTTAATGAGGGTGTCATGTGACCAGCACAACGACCAACCGCCTTTACTTTTCCCCAACTAATGTCAGGTACCCATTAGAGCTGGGTGGACTCAGAGGCGCCCAAAGATCCCGAAAGTAAAAATATAGAATACAATAGAACATTGTCCTTCCTCGATTTACAATGAGCCACATAAATTAATTAATCAAATAATTAATAGGATGGCTGCCTGGTCGTGCGGTTTGCGCGCTGGACTGTCGTTCGGATTTATCGACGGTCGAGGGTTCAAACCCTGCCCGCTCCCATCCCCCGTCGTCCTGCGGGAGGTTCGGACTAGGAAGTAAACTATCTTCAACTCTGAAGGAACATCCGAAACACGTAAAACATTTTAAAATAAACAAACATTTTTTAATCTATGACCTATGCAATTAAGTCCATGTCTTAGAGGGAAAAAAAAGGTCTGTCAAGTACTGTGCTTAATTTCAGCGCGTCTTAATGAACTCATTGCAATTCAGCCCATTCACAACCCTGCCGCAACGATTACTCCACCAAGGCACGTGACTCGACACAGATAAGTGACACAGAATCGAGGCAGTCAACAATGTGTTTATAGAGAAGTCATCTTTTGATTTGATAGTACTTGACGTAACGTAAGGGCAGGGAACTCTTCAAGTGGCTCTCTTATGTGTGACGTAGAAACAGGAAACCAGAGCAAAATTAAGAACATGCACTTCTGATTCTTAAAAAGCGTTGCAATAAGCTGAATAAGAATTTTTCTAAGTTAGTTTTTCGACAACTTTTGATATTTGGAATAAAAAAAAACTGTTTGATAATTAAAAAACAGCAAAAAATCGATAAAAACATTCAGCAATTGATCAATAATTTAGTGCTAATGAATCAATTTTGTTTCATATCGAAAAGAGAAAAAGATCTTATAATACTTATATATGTGTCTGTAAATGTGGAGTTCTTACTTGCTTTTTTTTTAAGTTTGTGGGTTGTTTTTTTTTTTGCTTTTTTTTTCTTGTTTAACTCAATTCTCCTGCTGATTCTTAAGCCAGATATTCCCTGATACATAAAAACATTAACTTCATTAAAGTAGCAATAATACATAATACAATAATACATAATACAATAATACATAATACAGTAATACATAATACAATAATACATAATACAATAATACAATAATACATAAAACAATAATACATAATACACTGAAGCTGACTGAACCATAACTTACAAATGCAAAAAAAAGACACGAAGATAAAGGCTAATTTCTTATTCCATATGCTATTTCAGATTAGTTGAAGTGCTCCTTCTTCCCTAGCACAATTAAACACTGTTCGTGTTGCCTGAATCAACCAGAAAAACCAACGACTAAGCAGAGTTTAAGTCTCGAATAAACAAGCAGGACTACATTAACCCATGGATACGCCTGGGACGTAATTATCTTCTTTTTTAAAGAATTTAGAAGAAGACGCAAAATTAACAGTGACATAATTCAGATAAGTGGTTCTCTTATTTTTGCCGAAATGGCTCAAATTATGACCAGTAGCCTACAGGGCTTTAAAAAGTGTTGGGGGTGAAAGGCTGCAAGAACTATTGTCTCAAATGAAGAAACCAAGCCTGAACTACTGACCATAATTGCACAGTCTACAGCAGCACTTGCAAAACTCAATGCTATCAGGAAAGGCAAAGGCATAGCCCTCGACACTAAAAACAGACTATTGCGCTCCCTGGTCAAGGCCACATTCATATATGCTCGCGAATGTTGGACGCTGGCTGCAGATGTCGAGAAGAGAATCCTAGTGTCACGAGTCGAGTCTGTGACCTATTTCGACCAGTTTCTAGAAGCTCGAGGTCAAACCAGTGCTAGTGTCCAGCGTAAACAAGTTAATTTTAGGTATCCAATCAAAGAAAGGTGTTAAGGGGAAAAAATAGCACACATCAGCTTATAGAAGGTCAAAGTTACTCAAATAATTAAAGGAGAAGTTTCCATGATTCTATAACATCCGATTTAAAAAAAAAAAGTATAAATTAGGGGAAAGTCAGTTAGACGGGGTCCTCGCAAAGTAGTGGTTCTTGTAGAGCGGTGGTCCTCGCTTAGTCCTCGATTAGTAATGGTTTGATAGAGTTATAGATTTTGTGATATTAGCGGGTCCATTAATTAAAGTTGTATTAGTTGAAGTAATATTATTAGTTAAAGTTGAATGTTATTCTAAATGAAGTTTCATGTATCTTTAAGTTTTATTTATGAAGTATCAAGTCAAGTTGTTATTGAATTGAGAAGTTAATTTTATGTGGAAGTTTAAGAAGTATTATTAAAGAAGTTTGAAAGAAAATACAGAGAGATGTTTCTTTCTTCACTTCATTGAATTATCAAGTTTGATAATATAATCCCCGGCAAGTGTGATCGTCACACCTAGCAATGGGACTAAGATGCTACAGAAAGATCCTAGGTATCAGTTTCAAAGACCGCATCACAAATGAGAATATTAGAAATAGAATTATTACACCACGATAATCTGCTTGTAAAATAAAGTTCCCCCTTTCAGACTTTGCTATCTATAAGGCAGATGCTGTTAAGGTGATCTGTTTCTTTGGTCAACGGTTAACGAGCAGGGTGTCATGTGGCCAGCATAAAGACCAATAGGCCTTTACTTTCCTCAACTAAAGTCAGATACCCATAAGTAGGGTGGACTTAGGGGTGTCCTAAGAAATCATGAAATTCAAAATCCCAATCTTCTCCGAAATTCGAACCCAGGACCCCAGGCTTGGAAGCCAAGCGCTTAACCACTCAGCCATTGCGCTCCATAATAACCTGCTAACCACTGTAAAAAAAAAAGGCAAACCTAAATTATATGGCCACATCACAAGGCCCTAAGGCAGGGGTTCTCAACCTGTGAGTCGCCACCCCCTTAGGGGTCGATTGACGATTTGCCAGGGGTCGCCTAAGACTATCGAAAATATGGATTGTTATTGTCTATTCTTCTATTGCTGTATGCGTGTTTGTGTGGAGGGGGGTCGTGTCAGAGTGGGGTATTGTAAAAAGGGTCGCCGAGTTTAAAAGGTTGAGAACCGCTGCCCTAAGGGCTCGCTTAAACCTTCCTTCGGGAACAGTACCAGGAAAAAGAAGAAGAGGCAGACAGAGAAAGCGATGGAAAGACAACATAAAAGAACGGACTGATCTGTCATTGAATGAAATTCTATTCAAGGTAAAAGACAGAGGAATGGAGAAAGACGGTCAACAAATCTTGTGTGGTGCCCCAACGGTTCAACAGACTAAGAAATATGTGAAGGTGAGGAAGACCTTGCCAGGCAGACAATTAATCTGAGCAGGTATATAGACGAAGACATTTTTCTAATACACCAGCGGTTCTCAACCTTTTATGCTCGGCGACACCTTTTTACAATCCCCCACACTGCCGCGACCCCCCCCCTCCCCACCGGCAAACACACACAGCAATAGAAGAATAGACAGAAACAATCCATTTTTTCGATGGTCTTTGGCGACCCCTGGCAAATCGTCAATCGACCCCCAAGGGGGTATCGACCCACACGTTGAGAATCCCTGTAATACACAAACGCAAAGGGGGATTGTCGTCTAGGCCAGAGGTTCTCAAACTTTTTTTTTCAGTTCATGAACCCCTTTTCCAAGCCATAACATTTTTGAGGACACACGATGAACCCCAATTCCCATATTTCTTAAGCCACTGACATAATCAAGCGTGTGTGTATTTCTGCTCTGCGCTATCCGCAATGCAAGAATATACTGGAAGCATTAAGAGCAATATCGTACACTGTTGTCGCATTGCTGTTCTGTTGCTTTGTATAGACTCAGGCTTCACATTTTAAGAAATCTATGGGTTTTTCTTAGAGTTTATTATTATTTTTTTTTTACAAGATGTCACTTCTAATGAACAAGTTTCAAACTTTAGTTCGATAACGTATTGAAACCTATGACAAATTGTGGCTATCGCCTTTGTACGACAGAAATCCAAATTGTAAATACTCAAGAGCATATGTGTTGTTTTGTAAAGTAGTTATAAGAAGTAATTTTTGTTTCAACCCTTACCTATGTAAAATTTTGGATCTAGATCTAGTAATTGAACATCGAGAAAAGAGTACTCTCGCCTCATAATTATTACTTTGCAATTTAATTTTTAGATACATAATCTAGAAAGATCTAGGTAATCAATCTATTTAAATGTACACCAGATGACTAAACCAATAAATGTGAATTATTTCGATCTAGGATTTTCGAAATATTATCTGAATGGAAAATGGAAACTAAAAGGAAATGGCTTTATTTCATGAATTTGCATGAATATAGAGTTCTGTGATTAATACATAACAATATATATATATATATATATATATATATATATATATATATATATATATATATATATATATATATATATATATATATATATATATATATATAGGTCTGTGAGTTGATCAATCGCGGAAAAGAATTTGTTTCCGTTGTCCAGGTCTAGGTATAATATATATAGGTCTGTGTTCAATTCTATCACATGACTGTTGGTGATCATTGTTGTTTAGCCTAGCTGGTCAACAAAAGTCATAGACTAGTTCGTAATACACATTAAACAGCTGTGAGAGGCCTCTTGATTATTATTCAAATTATCCGATCGGATTGAACTGGTTTTAAGCGAAGAAGTTTTTATAATTGTATACAATTTTTTTTTATTTTTCTGTGGACCCCCTACGGTCATCTCGCGGACATCTGAGGGTCCGCGGATCAGAGTTTGAGAACCACTGGTCTAGCCCCTATAAGACGAAGGTTACAGGTTTAAGTTCGAACATATAAGTGTGTCGTCTCACTCTCCTCTTGTGTTGACGGTGTATGGACCCTTGACATGGATACATCCTGGACCTTTACACACCATCTCCATCCCCATCCGTTACCCTTGTCAATCCTTCTCAAAGCCCCCTCCCCTCCCCCCCCCCCCATAAGCTACATGACCAGGATGTAATTGTGGCAGGTCGATTGATTGTTGGAGCAGGGGCGGTGGAGGAAAAAAAAAAGAAAGAATACGTAAAGTCTTATAACGGTACCGGTATGTAACAACCAAAATACAGAAATGACTGTATAAAAAACAAAGCATATCTAAAGAGAAGAACACCCACCATATATCTTGATATTGTACGACTTATTTCCCATTTCTATATAAAAATAAAAAATAATAATTGCCACTAATTAATAACAAAAAAATTTCCCATTTCTATATAAAAAAAAATAATAATTGCCACTAATTAGTAACAAAAAAATTTCCCATTTCAGAATTTTCGATCTATGGTATTAGGACCATTTGTGTTCCTGGACGAAGGTTAACGAGCAGGGTGTCACGTGGCCAGCACAACGACCCACCGCCTTTACTTTCTCCAACTAATGTAAGGTATCCATCAGAGTTGGGTGGACTCAGGAGCGCCATGAAAATCCCCCGACCTTCACTGAGATTCGAACCCAAGATCCCAGGTTCGGAAGCCAAGGCTTAATCACTTAATCACTCAGCCACCGCATCCCACTATTAAATGAACTAATTGTTTACATTTTTTTATTGATTCGTGTTTTCTAGCAACAATGAATAATTGTGCGAGGTTTCAACTACAACAGAGTAAAGAAAATGGGAGAAATAATGTGTTCAAAATGTGTACAAGACAGACAGAGGGACAAACAGACAGACAGAGTGAGTTGATATAAGCTGCGTAAAAAAGAAGTACACAATTTTTAAAGTAAGACTAATCATAACAACTAAAAATAAAAATAAGCCCACTATATATGAAATAACCAAAATGTTCTGTATCATGGGCGTAGCCAGGATTTTTTTTCGGCGAGAGGTATGGGGGGGGGGTATCCCCTCCGCCCCCCCCCCCGGCGAATTTTTTTTTATATGTATGTGTGTGTGTGTGTTAACACAATCTTTATTACATTCTGACCCTTCATTCTTTCGGAAGACGTTTATTGTGCCCTAGAATAGGTTCTTCCTGGAGTAAGTGGAAAAATTGTAGACTTCGGCCTAGCTACGCCCCTGGTACTGAGCATGTTATGGCACTATAGAAGAAATTCAATATAAAAAAAAACAAAGGATTACCATTATACACGTACACACCTACAATTTTACATTAAACAACTTACTGATGTTATATATTCTGTTTGCTGTAGAGGCGCAGTGTAGTAGACGGACTTTGAACGCGACATTTTAGTGACGAAAATAGGTAGTGGGTTAGAGAATATTGTTGTAGGTTTTTTAGGACAGTTATTTGTAGACTCTTGAAGGGATAACACTATATTCAACTACTGACACGACTGAGGCCCATTCTGTATTCTTAAAGTTTGTTATTGTGTCTTATCAAGTCTAGACTTAGTGATTGTGGGGTGACCCGTTTGTAACGGTGTATGTCCAATGTTTAGTGATTGTGGGCTGACCCGTTTGTAACGGTGTATGTCCAATGTTTAGTGATTGTGGGCTGACCCGATTGTAAAGGTGTATGTCCAATGTTTAGTGATTGTGGGCTGACCCGTTTGTAACGGTGTATGTCCAATGTTAAGTTATTGTGGGCTGACCAGCAGTTTGTAACTGTGTATGTCCAATGTTCGTTCTCATAAGTGTAACACACCTGACAGTACACTCAGGCATCTATTCCATCCATCCATCCCAGTGGCGCTACAGCCCATGGAGGGCTCTGGCCTGCTTCAACACATCCTTCCATTCAGATCTCTCCTGGGCCTTTCGTCTCCACGAACTGACCCCAAGCTGCTTCAGATCTGCTTCCACATCATCTATCCATCGCATTCGGGGTCTGCCTTTGGGTCGCCTGCCTTTTGGTTTTCGCTCCTATGTTGTCTGACATTTTTTCAAGGTGACCTGCCCAACGTAGTCTGTTCCCAAGGATCTATTATCTTATCAAATACAGATGTTACTTTAAAAAGATAAATATGTCCTAAGATTGTCCTACGATTGTCCTACGATTGTTCCTAAGTCAATCAGGTCATGCACATTAATCAATGACTTGAATTCCTGGCTGACTCAGGCAACCCATTCCATGCTCTAATAGCACTATGGAAGAAGAAGCATTTGGCGTTAGTGCTATTTTTTGGTGGGGAAAAATGAATGGGGGGTGGGGGTGGGGTGGGGAATAAAAAGGCGCCACTTTGGATCTTCATACCTTTAGATTTAAATGCTTTTTTTTTTTTTTTGCTTTTTTGTCTTATTTTAGAATTGCACATAATCAATATTGTAATGTCTGGCCAGCGCTGGAATTCAAATATATTTCAAAATTGATAAACATTTTAATAAAACACAGACAAGAACAGAAAAAAACAAAACACAGTTAAATGATTAAAAACAACAACTCCGTAAAGAAAAGAAAAAAAAACTTATATTTAATCAGATTTTATGCAAAAGTTTAACTCTTACATTTCATATTTTTTTAAAAAATTACTACATCGATGAGTTTGCGTTTTTTTTTTTTAAATTGTGACTTCACATAGCAACTGCACTGACCTATGTTTCAAAATTCAACTCTATTACATGCGTGATCGTTGAAAGTAGGAGGTGTATTAAACGGTTTAATTTTTAAAAAATGACCCACACGGGCTAAGTTGTGACAACTGGTGCCAGGAAAAAAAAATCACAGGTGATCACACCACGTCATAGGTGACCATCGAATAATTTGTTTGGACGGACAGTAAAAAACGCGGCAAAAAATTTCCTTACAGTGTAGAAACGTAAAGGAATTCAGACAATCAAAAAATAAACTTTTAACGGACATAATTTCTACACTAAGATTTGAACCCAAACACTGTAGAACTTAAAATATAGGCTACTTTGTTTTGATATTGTCAAAGTTTAATTTTATTTCTCTTTACTGATATATAGATGTGTAATATATTTCTATTTCCGCTGCTGTCCATATTTTCTCATATCTCGTGGTTGTTGTTTTTTTAATTGTTTTACAAATGGTGGAAAACATGTTGAATATTAGCTTGTTTTGAGTTTCAATGAGGATTTCTCGACATTTCACAATTCCCTAGAAGTAGACAAAATAATACATTCCACCAAGATGTGCATGAAGTTTGACCCGACGTTAAAACGCATTAGAATACATGGACGTGACTTATGCATTTAATGGACCCCCATTCACCAATCGTAAGCAAACATTTAGCCACGTGATCATATTGACATAACAATGGGAATTGTGTATCACGTGACAGCATTTATGGGTTGCGTAATTTGCATAGAAGATATAGAGAACCACGTGGCAAAATGGTGATTGTTACGATTGGTAAATGAGGTCCATTGTGCTAAGAAAAAAATCTGTCAGAAAAGATTGCTGCATCAAAGCTGATTAAATGTATTTTTCAACATTGGGAATGATTCCAGTATCGTCTTTGGTAGTACAATAGGTACGAAAGACAGAGTTGTAGAGCATTTCAAACGCACAATATATATTTTAAAAAATACTGAAGAAAAAGAAAATCGCCAAAGAGTGTGCTCCACAAATGCGTTCAAAAGCACATCGAGGTGACCTTTGACTTCCATTGCGTGCACACCCTTGACCTACATCTAGAATGCTTTTCTGCATAACAAAGTTCTATAACTCTGGAAAAATTATTTACATGATAAAAATACCAGTTACGTCTCATACATTGGCAGTATTAAAGTTCACAATAAAAAAGATGAAATACATGGACATATAACAACCAATTTCACTAGATCTAATTTAAAACAACAACAAATTTAATTTCTAAAATAAAAAAAATAAAAAATAATTCTTGGCATTTCTTTCGGCTATACTGAAAATTATGAAATAAAAAAAAAATATATACATATTTATGAAAACCACAGCTTCCAAATATAAAAATATGCAATTAAAATTCTATGTACCAAACAAACCATATCATTTCATAATATGAACAAATCATTATATATAGAGAGAGAGACTTATGTGACCTCAACGGAAGTGACTTATATTTAGTGGGTTACAGAATGTCATTTAAAGAAAACGAAAAGTTCGTTTCGTAAAATTTAATATTTAGATCGAGTTTTTAAATTCTAATAGGAGAAGCATGAAATATTCAAAAAAGATAAAACTATTTTATACCATTTAGCGCCACCATCCCATATATTAATGAAGGAAGACATGGATTCCATGCCATATCTGAGTGAAGAAAACAGCATTAATCTATCGTCTTTTACGTAACCATGTAGATTAGAGTCCCAAATTAAAAGAATACCGTAAGTCAGTCTTTCAGAAACTGTGTCCCAGAGAACCCCTGTGTTCCGCGAGGTCTGACAGGCGTTCAACGAACTGCTAGATTAAATAACTGTAAAGGCCATCACGCACATTAATCTCTCTAAAAATAAACAAAATGTTCCGTTAAATACTGAGAATGTGCCAACTACAGTGTGAAGTGTTCCGCTAAGGAAAAAGGTTGGGAAACACATAAATTAAAAAAAAAAATTAAAGTTATTTAGTGAATATGTATCTAATAGAATAGGCTGTTAAATTACGTATTTTCTGTACGACCATTGTAATTCAATGTAGTCTTTGATATCGTCTTCCATTGATTCTTTTTAATCTAACTATATATCAAGAAGCTATTTAGTTCATTCAACATGTAATACGAGAGATTATAAGGCTTTAATTACTTCTTTTTTTGCGTTAATAAAATTGTTGCTTTGCATAATACAACAACTTAAGGAGAATCATTATAAAATATATCACTATGTGTAACCGATGTACATGTATATACATTAGACCAGTGGTTCAATAAACATGACAATAACATTCAATATTATCACTGTATGCTAGCTCGATAAAAGATATAAAGCTGTTGAGATTTATTCTCTTTATCGTTATGATCTAGCCACTATAAATAGCCTCATTTTGTTTATTATATTGATTTATTGCCTTACTTAATTTGTACTCAGTGTTCGATCTTTGCTACAAACGACTATACTCGTTTGCACTGTCTTTTCTGTCGTCTGCCGACTTGGCCAAGCTTCCGTTTCCGGTTACGTTCCCGTTGCCCATCTCCGCATCTTTGAGATCATGAGGTTTGCTGATGTCGTCATCAAATGCTGTGTTGACGTAAGAGAGCTTGTCTTTGTCGCCGGGGGCTTCATTAATGAACAATGTGTTCTTGTCGTTGACCTCCGAGGTTTTGTCTTCTTTGTTAAGCTCAGACAATTTTCTTCTGTTGATCCAACTTTGTTTCGGTTTCATGATCTGAAAAAAATGATAATATTTTTATTTCGATTTGTTTAAATAACTTTACTTTTGAAACGGGGGGGGGGAAGGGGAAGGCAACTAGTAAAGTTATTGTGAAAACCTATAAATGGTGTAATGTCCGTTGAAAGTAAATATATATATATATATATATATACCCAGGGTGCGTCAAAAAAATGTATACACACTTTGAACTGTGATAGACAATTTATTTCCCGTTCTACAATGCTAAATTTCTGGACATGGAAAGCTTAATGTCCAATTAGAAAAATAAATGTGATGGATGTGAGAAATGTTTAAAGTGGTGGCCTTCAGCATCAATACATTGTTGAGTACGAGTCAACACTGATTCCGTACATCGTACCAAAGTGTCCACTGAGATTTCTGCGCACACCGCCTGAATCTCATTCCTCAGAATGTGTAGCACACTACTAGCACTTACATCACTCTCACGTGCCGCATGCTTTGACGATTTTTGAGGTGAACGCTGAAACAGTTCCAAGACCGCAGTTGTGGACTCATCACTTGTAGCGGTACGAGGTCACCTTGATCGATCTTTATGCACATCACACACTGTTCCGTGAATTTCAAATTTGTCTCGTAGACGTGTAATTGTTAACCTTGAAGGTGGTTCTGTACCAGACTCACGTCTCTACTGTCTTTGAACCGCAGCTACATTCTCAAACTTCCAGTACCACTTAATTATCTGCTTCTGCTCTTCAAAACTCAAACGCACGTCCGCCATGTTGCAATTACTGATGCTGAAGGCCACCAGTTTGAACACTACTGACATTAATAACATTTATTTTTCTAATTGGACATTAAGCTTTCCATTTTCAGAAATTTAGCATTGTAGAATGGGAAATAAATTCTCTATGACAGTTCAAAGTGTGTATACATTTTTTGACGCACCCTATATATATATACATATATAATTTCAGGTAACCATCAGAGTTAGACAGACCCAGAAGCATCCTTAAATGTCTAAAAATTCAAAATAACAGACATTAAAAACCGAGTTCCCATCCGTTAGGAAGCCAAGCTCTTACCACTCAGTAAACAAGCCCCACACATACATACTTAGAACATACAGAGATGGGTACTTACATTCCACACATACAAACTTATAACATACAGAGATGGGTACTTACATCCCACACAAACATACCTATACATACAGAGACGGGTACTTACATCCCACACATACAAACTTATAACATAGAGATGGGTACTTAAATCCTACATATATATACATAGAACATACAGAGATGGGTACTTACATCCCACACATACAAACTTATAACATAGAGATGGGTACTTAAATCCTACATATATATACATAGAACATACAGAGACGGGTACTTACATCCCACAGTCCATGCTTCAGAGAGTAGTGGAAGTAAAGAATCGGCACCCACATCATGGTGAACACCACGATCAGATAGTAGAGCAGCCCCACCCATCCAGGGTGGAAGTCCTCCATTTGATACGCCTTGAACACCACCACAGCCTGCAGACGGATAATGTCAAGTTTCAATGTCTGGTGTATACAGTGAGTGACACGTCACACTACGGACATATTGTAGTTGTTTTAAGCACGAATCTGTTAATCACCTATTATATACAAGTTACAACTTGCAAAAGTGTGCAATGGTTTTGTTAAAAAGACAAGGGAACTCTTATTTAGCATTGTTATTGCCCTAATATCCGGTGTACAGAATACAGGAATTCTTAATGAGACCTGTTTTTGAGAAGATATATTAACACTGTAGATTAATGGCAAACAGATCATTAAATAAGAACAATCTGATATAAACTTTGTCACATGTAAATTATGAGTGAGACTGGTGTGAATGTACACTTTGGTTTCTTATAGTTATAATGTTTTTTTGTTTGGTGTAATGCACAAATTGTAAGACAAATTTCCATACGGACAATAAAGATTATTATTATTATTATTATTATTATTATTATTATGTTAGAAATGAACGAGTAGTCATTCTCTGGCGCTGCCAGGGTCGAGTTTCGCTAAAGAGAAACAAAATTCATCGTAGTCCCTTTAACAGTTTCCACTGAGGAATTTTCTGGTGATGTGGCAGGTCTGCAGCAGTACCGCCCTCTGACAGGCAACGAAGATGTTCCTAGGAATGTTAAGGGCCTTGAAGGTGTCTGTGAGGTCAGTTGTTATTATCCCCTCGGTTGATATAACAATGGGGTATATTGTTATTTTGGACAATTTTCATAGACGCTTAATCTCCAAGCCTAGGTTCCCATATTTTCTTTGTTTTTCTATCTCAGTTTTTCTTAAATTATGAGACAGTGGTATGGCGATATCGATAATGGTAGCGGTTTTTTCTTTTTTATCGATGAACAGCAGATCCGGGCGATTGAAATCTACTGTTTTGTCGGTCAGAATAGGCCTATCCCAGTACAGCAGATGTTCAGTAGACTCGAGAACCTCTTGTGGTGAGTATTTATAATAAGGGGGAGTGTTCTTACCGATCAATTTGTACGTCAAAGCCAAGTGCTGGTGTATTAACTTTGCAACTTGGTTATGGCGACCTAGGTAGGCTGATTCTGATAGGGCTGGACATCCTGCCATAATGTGTTCAATCGACTCGCCCACATTTCCACATTTTCGGCATTTGTCGACAACATTGAGTTTCAGGATATGCTTCTCGTAATTTTTTGTCCTGATTACTCTGTCCTGTATTGCTGTAACAAAGCCTTCTGCTTCAGGGTAGAGATGACCTGCTTTGAGCCATGTTAAGGAAGCAGCCTTGTCGATGTTGTCCCCATGTAATGAAGCCGGAAATTTTCCGTGGAGTGTTTTTTCTTCCCATTGGCGAATCTCATGCCCTACGTCGTCCAAACCGACATTGACATCAGCATTGTGTAGGTTCAGAGGGGTTGCATCGGAGTCGTATTTCCGTAAGAAGGAAACTAATTTGTTGCTGGAGGCGAGCAGTTTTGATCGTATTTTTAAAACTTGCATCTTACACAATTTGAAGATGTTCTGCAATCCACGACCCCCATCCTTCCTGGGCCCTTATTATTATTATTATTAAAATAGTAAAGCTCTTCTGTTTTTGGATCTTTTATTTGGTCAATTTAAAAAGTCCATGACATTTTCTAGTTTAGTTTTTTAGTTGACCGTCAGTTTTGACAACTAAATATAAGCTACAAATGGAAATGAGATTCTGCAGTGCTAATCAACACAACCTTTATTTATATACCGGATACACCAAAGAGCTTGCTATTTATAGTTTCTCCACCATTAAGTGAGACCTCTAATAGTGAATATTTTTTAAAAAATCATTGAATGTTTATAACAGGACTGTGTCGCTGCTTAAAAAACAACAAAAGGCCATTTTTGTTTAAGAGTTAGATGTAAAGTTATCGTATACAGGCTAAAACCAACAGGCAGGCGACCCAAAAGCAGACCTCGAATGCGATGGATTGATGATGTGGAAGCAGATCTGAAGCAGCTTGGGGTCAGGGCGTGGAGACGAAAGGCCCAGGAGAGATCTGAATGGAAGGATGTGTCGAAGCAGGCCAGAGCCCTCCATGGGATGTAGCGCCACTGGGATGTTGGATGATGTGGAAGCAGATCTACAACAGCTTGGGGTCAGGGCGTGGAGACGAAAGGCCCAGGAGAGATCTGAATGGAAGGGTGTGTCGAAGCAGGCCAGAGCCCTCCATGGGCTGTAGCGCCACTGGGATGGATGGATGATGTGGAAGCAGATCTACAACAGCTTGGGGTCAGGGCGTGGAGACGAAAGGCCCAGGAGAGATCTGAATGGAAGGATGTGTTGAAGCAGGCCAGAGCCCTCCATGGGCTGTAGCGCCACTGGGATGGATGGATGATGTGGAAGCAGATCTATAACAGCTTGGGGTCAGGGAGTGGAGACGAAAGGCCCAGGAGAGATCTGAATGGAAGGATGTGTTGAAGCAGGCCAGAACCCTCCATGGGCTGTAGCGCCACTGGGATGGATGGATGATGTAAGTTAGAGCGTTCAGAAAAGTTTTGAACGAAACTTACCAACAGTAGAACAGGGGAGATGACTATCCATGTGGCTTTGAAATATATGAATGGGTTACGTCCCAGCATAGCGTTGATGTCTTGAGAAAATTTGTTGAATCCTGTACAAGAGAGAAAGAGAAAAAAGGTCAATTTAAAAAAAAAAATCGTTCAACTTCAACAACAAGAAGAAAAATTTTCAAAAAATTAAAAAAAAAAGCTTATATAAGGGGAATAACTGAGTAACTGCTGCCTTAGCTCTAATGTTTCGATTGATTCATATATTGAATTCGACTATGAATAATAGTGCAAAGTTTTAACTTGTTCCAAGAATTGGAAATGGGAGAAATAACGCGTACAAGATTTGTACCAGACAGACACAGTGAGTGGATAAAAGCTTTGTAAAAACAAAACTTATATTTGCTAATGAGAGTTTTATTGTTCTATATCCTTTCTATCATTACTATTTCCACACAGATTGTTGGCTTATAACATATTGTGTAGAAATCAGCAATTATCAATGTAAAAAGCATAAAAAGTACATTTGTTAATATTTCGAAATCTTGTAGAAAACAGATCGATAGGAATAATAAGGCGAATGTTTTCAATTCGGAAGATTGGGAAAGATAAGTGATTCAACTAAAACATGATATCACGTGGCCACGCAGACCCAACAGGGACCTACATATTTTGTCACACCTAACGAAGACAGAGGCGTTGTCTTACGGGAGTCATTATAAATACACCACTTTCCGACATCTTCGTGTGTCTTTGTCAATGTAGTGTAGATTACTGTAGATGTATGTCACAGTCTCAGTTGACATTGCATGATTTAATATTCACGTCATGTTAAGAGTTTAAAAGAAACGTGGAATTCCTGATGTAGAAAACAGGAAGTAGAATGAATAAAGTTGACTTTGAGTTCAGTCAAGTCAAGTCAGTAAGTTAATTCAATTGGTATACTTTGGACCGGGTGGTCAAGTAAAGTGTTATCATCTGTAGGAGGCAGTCTAGTATATTTTTGGTTCAGGATGGACAGTGGCGACTTAGAAAGTCTGTAGTAATTTCAGTTTGAAAGTAACTTGTGGGCAGTTGTTGCCAGTGGTCCATTTGAGACATGTATTAGTTAATCTATATTTCTGCACAGTGTTACCCACTGAAATGCGGACGTGATTTGTAATCTAGAGACTTCAACGCATTGGATATATTTTTTGATACCGCTGTTATGCGGATAGGATTGTTTATTATTTCTTGACTTGTAGCACTAACAAGGAGTGCAGTATTATTATTATTGTAGTAAAATAAACTTTATATTTGTCTGCTGAATTTTATAGTATTTGTCTTGTCACGTGTCAAGAGTACTTCAGGAGGCAAGAACCCAGCATTACAAGACATTCGCATTCTGCAACCTTACACCATTTAACATTCATTTACAATGTACAACATAATGTTTGATAGTTACACAATCCCGTACTAGGGAAAAAGGTATGCAAAAAAAAAAGAGACCAATTATGGCAAGCTTAAAAAAGATTGCTTTACAGAGGCGCCAAAGAAAACGCTTGAAAGTCCAACACAAGTGTCAGCTCACCCTCGTTGGCCTAGGGAAGCGGTTCTCAACCTTTTAAGTTCGGCGACCCCTTTTTACAATCCCCCACTCTGCCACGACCCCCCCCAAAACACACCTACAGTAATAGAAGAATAGATAATAACAATCCATAGTTTCGATGGTCTTAGGCGACCCCAGGCAAATGGTCAATCGACCCCCAAGGGGGTCGCGACCCACAGGTTGAGAACCCCTGGCCTAGGGCCTAGGTGAGAACAGCTGGCAACTAAGGACTTCCGAAAGAGACTGCCGGTGCTGTTGACGGCCGTTGACTTGTAGCACCAAACTTCTGGTAGACAACTAAACCGCTGTAGGCGAATTATAACTTAACTAATAAAACTTGAGATAACTTAAGTAACCTCTTTGTAAACAATACTAAATATAACTTTTTATATAATACAGACAAGTTAATACGAGATAAAATAAATATACTAGACTTTAGTAATAATATTTTTTCTAACTCACTACAATAAAACAACCTTTCAGCCTCACGTTCTGGATTCATATGTCCTAACTAAGACCAAAAGACGACATTTCACCTATTCTGCATCATTAACAACCAATCTTATCTTATCTTCTTATATAATACAGACGTTACTTCTTCCTACCGTCACCATAAAAACATACACACTCCATAACACATGGGAACTCTCACAAAGCCGCGGGACATAGGCCTACATTTGAGACATATTGCTGGGCTATAAAGCAAACAATCTTCTATAAACCATTTGCTTATGTAGCCTATATTTATCATACTGACAAAAAAAAACTTATTGAAACTAATATGGGATTCAAAAGACGTTTTTAAATGTATAAAATAAATACATGAAGGATGAAGATATATTCAAACCAGCCAATCAATGCTTACCATATAAATGAATGATGACCATATATTCAAACTAGCCAATCGCTGCTTACAATACAAATTAATGATGACGATATATTCAAACCAGCCAATCAATGCTTACCATATAAATAAATGATGACGATGTATTCAAACAAGCCAATCAGCAGCAAGGGAAACCCCAGCACCGCCTCGTCCACGAGATTCAAGAGATGCGAGCCGCCTTGCGTCACCATAGGGATACCCAGAATGAACCCCATCATGCAGACGGCGATTCGAAAGATCGTCTGCCTCTTTCTGGTGTTGAAAAACTTGGGGAACTCGTCAATGATAGACGTCATGATGGTCTCAGCGGCGGAGAACTGTAATACACACATCGGGGGCATTGGTCACTCAACTAAATAGGTGTTTATTATATCTTGTGTGTGGGTAAAATGAGATGGGTTATTTGATAAACTGAATGTATTTTTTTTATTTTGTAAATAAAAATTAATATGAAAATTGCTGTTAATGGAAATAAAAGCAATTTATTTAAGATTATTATTTTTAAAAATCAAAAGAAACATTTAAAAGAGATAGTTAACACATGGAACTATACTAATGGAACACCAGCTTCGAGTTTTTTACAAAGACAAAGAGAGTCGAAGTGCCGTCGCGCATCTTTTTTCGCGCACCATACCAATTTGAAAAATCGATGAGGATGCCAAAGAAGAAATTTACTCCGAGAGCCACTTGGATTGACCTTCATTGAGAGTAAAACTTCCCCACACTATATTTTATTAGATCTGTAAAAACTTTATCCATTTTCTGACTATCTGATAAAATAGATACAATTTCCCTGAATAAGAGATCGTCACAAAAGTTATTTTTTTCGATCACCCTATAAAATGCCACTTATTTTCCAAAAAATAGAATCTAAATTCCGAAAATACAATCTTTCAGTGTTTCTGTGTTTGGTTTATTTACACTAAATCTGGATGAAGACCTGTCTACCGTTCCGCTAAATGCGTATTTGTTACGATATACTAAATTGCACGAAATAAAAATAGGAGGCCTAATACAGTTTTGACACTCCAAGCTACGCATTTCTAATCGTTTTTTTTTTTATTATCGAAAGGACTAGGCTATAGGCATACACGTCTCGTGCGATACAAAGAAAAAGTTAATCTTGATAATATTGTAGCCTAAATAAAATGACAAAAAAAAAAAAAAAAAAAAAAAAAAAAAAACAACTATAGCCTAATCTAAAATGAAATAGATCTAGAGCTAAATTTTCTTGGACGAATGATATAAAATAAGTATAAATAATAAGTCATATGAATCTGATAGATCTAAAACAAATACTGATAGAGTCATTCATTAATTAATTATTAGAATTACTTGACTACCAACTGGGTATTTTTATTGCCAAAATACAATGTATTTTATGTGCATTTATTAAAAACAACAACCAAAAATTAAGCGTTTGACGCAACTAGATCTAATATTAGTAATATATAGATTCTAGTTCTAGATCCAGAAAGCTACTTCTCTAATTCAGTTTTCTAGTTTAATTCTAGTTAGATCTAGATGTCTAGACCAGTAGATCTAAATCTAGCCAGGGTTTTTGTCATGGAATAGATTTATAAAACTTCAGCCACCTACTGATCACGATATGACAGATAGGCCTACTCTCTCTACTACTAGACTCTACATCTAGATCACTACATTTGACTAGATGATTACTAGATCACAGTAAAATTCAATGTGTACTTCCGACTTTAGTTCAACAAACAAGTCTACTCCAAAGTATAGATCTACTAGTAAAGTCACAAAGTGTAAAGGATCATTATATATTCACATAAAAAAAATTATAGGCCTAAAGGCCTAAATGAATCAAATAATCAGTCACTAATTTGACTAATCAGTAATCTAAATTGTTGTTGTTTTTAAATGGCAAGTGTTATTGATGACTTCTGACTTGTAAACCAGTTGCAGAGATTCTAGTTTTTATTTTGATGACATGTTACGATATATCAATGATATTTAGATAAACGCAAGTACCTAGTGGAACAGACAGAAGGACCATTTAATATAAGGCAAAGAAGTAAGATGTTTATAATCCATCAAACTCACAGAGGACTTGTGTCATTTGTGACGGCATTTCATGCATTTACAGAAGCTACAAACTATTCTACAAAAATGATAGGCTTGTCTTTGATTCCGAAGACTTATGAGGAATGCTATGTTTCCAGTGGCTACTCAGCCCCAGCTGTGACCTACATATTATGCCACACTGAGCACAGGCATAACCATTGTCCACCTGTGGTAGAATCAGTTGTTTTTTTCTTTTTGCCGTCTACCCTCGGCAATTAATTTTTATTGGTGTATACCACACCTTTGTAAGTGACCTCCAGCTGTCTCATTCTGAAGCTGTATGCAACCAGGTGCTCTCTTATTCTATGTCAGTTAAAGCAAGTTGGCGCCTTAGCTTGTCTTTAAAGCATTTCTGTGGTACCTCTTTATGTGCATATGACATGTTAGGCAAATAGGTTTTGCCTATCGGAAGGCCATTTCGGAATATATAGGTGTTTAAAATGAAACTCCAAACATCTGGACTTCCATTAACCAAGAAAATAAGCTTAGGATTCAAAGAGACGACACTGGCATTTCAGCTAAGACAATCAGTAAAATTAATAGCAACTTTAATTGCAGTCCACCAAACAAGATAAAAAGAAACAAGTGTGGCTTCAATAGCATTGATGATATTTAGTTTACTTTTATCTCATTTACTAGTATTACTATTTCATTGACTAAGGTTTTTTATTGTCAAATATGCATAAGTACATGTACTAGTTCCTGCAATTTGATGAAAAATAATAATTAAATTGTGTGTAGTCTATATACAAATGTTTATAAGAGATCACAGCTTCTAAAACTTAATTTACTTAAAGGGAAACTCCGATAGTTTTTCAAATTTTAGTTATTGACATATTTAAATTCTGCGTAAAAAGTTGTAATAGTAAACATTATATCATTTTTTATTTAAATGCTCGGAAAATTTTATATTTAATAAATTAGACAGAAAATTCTCCACGCCCCCAAAAAAACGGGATTCTGCGAGATGTTTTTAGTTTTTAAAAACGTGACGTCACGAAGGTGCTGGCTAAATATAGATCTAGACCTATATAACCGATAAACTCTCTAGTCTAGATCTAGACCTATCGGATCGCATTTATTGTTACGCTTCACGGCTAGATCTAGTCTCCACGTTGATTTATAATCGGTCATTGTTTATAAACCTCTATTTCTACTTGAAGAAAATTAAATATTGTTCTTCAGCTTGTTGCAGTAGTTCCAATCACAAAGATAAAATCAGCAAGTATGCTGATACAGAAATTAGTGTCTCTTTTCATTTGTTTCCAAGAGATGAAGTTTTAAAGGGAAAATGGGGAAAATTTATTCGCCTGAAGAGCAAATATTTTACAAAGGCATTAGCTAATTCCTGTTTATGCTCAAACCATTTTGAGAGAAGCTGTTTCAGCAACTTCACTGCTGTGGAAATGGGATTTAAAAAAAAAATTGAAGTTAATACCAGGTGCAGTACCAACAATACATTGGATTTCCAGGCCAAAGAATTCAATTAATGATACTACTGAGACATTTTAAACAACTGAAGTTCATAAATATAAATGAAATCAGATTTGTGAGCTAGAAATTTACTACGAATACTAGATCTACTATTAAATTTCTTATTTAATAAGTAGATCTATCGTCTACGAAACTCAATTCCAACTTTTTAACTTTTGACCTTGGGGGTGTGTCTCGCCGGCTGAGCCAGCGTCAAGCTCTCTCATCACTTTTTCCATGTCAACCAATGTTAGGTCGAAACAGCACAAAAAAATCATAATTTTCTTACGGTCAAACATACAGTCATAATTAATACACCATTAGAAATTTCTTTTAAAGTATTTTAATGATGTAATAACGAAATTTTTTTTTTTATCAAAGATAATTTCTTTTTCGCCTCCCTATCAATGAGTATCAATAGGATTTGAGTGCACCGTCGTGACGTCACACAGAAATTCAGTGAAAATCTGACTGTTTTGGATGCGCAGAAAAATTATGTCACAAAAACATCAATTACTAAGTTATTCTTGCAAATAAAAAAAAAAGAATAATATATTCATTATCTATAAATCAAAACACATATTATATCAAAAATTGTCAAAACCATCGGAGTTACCCTTTAATTTCAAAACTATGATTTTGTGTTCTGACTCTACTCTAAATAAATTATATTTTATTTTAAGAATGCAAAGTTGGAAATTCTGTTCTGATGAAAAAAAATTATTAAAATAAAGTAGATGTTTATGGTTTCTTTGTATTTATTTTTAAATAAATTATTTATTCATTAAAAATTAATTGTTCATTAACATTTACTTGAAGTAAAGATCAAAAACACAAATTCAATACATGATTAGCTCTCAATTCATGCAGATCACAGCCCATCACTTAAATGTATTTACTGTCAATTCTACACACTATTCATTTCAAAATGTTGCTTTAAATTGTTATATGACACAATCAAAGTACTGGTACCTCACATTGATGTAGGCCTAAAGCACCTGAAATAATGACAAATTTTCATTCAATAACTTGTACTGTCATTTATTATCAGACGTGTTAAAACTAATGACCTGTATCGTCATCATTGGCCTCCTTCAGTCGTAGAAAGACTAAGGTTTCATCTCAGAGCACACTTGCTCATGTGGCTGTGGAGCCCTATTTTGGAGACACTCCCGTCCACAGATAGCACAGGTTAAGGTGACTTTTGCTTCGGTGGTAGAGGAGCTGGCCGTTTTTCGGACTGTACGTTTTTCTTCCTGAGCTGAGACCTATGTACTTTCACTGTCCATAGCTTTCTTGGTCACTGTCTCTCCATCTGTTGCGGTCTAAAGCTATGTCTTCCCAATTGTCAGTATTGATGTTCACTGATTTGAGGTCACGTTTTATTACATCTATGTAATGGAAGTGGGGGCGACCAGTTTTTCTTGTGTCAGTAGTGTGTTAAAACTAATGACCTGTATATATAATTTATTAAGCAGGAGCATCAACAAATCTTGAACAATAATTGTCTACAGAAAAACTTTATTCTTATCCAAACAATATACATTTACAATGTATTTTAGCAAGTTAATTTATATTTATACAAATCTATATGGCCTAAAGATTATAGCGTATTTTGATGTGTGAATACCAAGTTACATTATTACATGAAAATAGTGTACTCATTTTTAAAATATTCTGGGTAATAAAAATAAAAAACTAATGATACAATAAAATTGAAGCATTAGTCAAAAAAAAAAATTCACTCAAGATCTATGTGAACTCTGCTTGAAAAAAATCATTTTGAAATTAATTTTAAAAAAAATTATGCTTCTTTAGTCAATGGAATGATAGCAGCAATTATTTAACGATTTCATGATTATCCATTCATTTCAATATACTTATAACTGAAAAATAATTCATAAGGTTTAGATAAAACCATTTGAAATAATGATTATAATTTTTTTCTTAATTTGCTTAATTCAAATCTAATATAAACAAGATTTCCTCTGTCAAGAAACTTATGAGGGAACAACATGCATGTTCTTCTCAGTAAGTTTTGCAAAGGGAATAAGAATATTTAATTGATGTTGCTTTTTTTTTGCCAACATTTTAAACCTTTGCACCAGGTTTTAGTTTTAAGGAGAATGCACCATATTTTATATGTTAACTTTTGTTAGATTCTTATTTTAATTTTAAAAAAGTAAAATTTCCCTTACCACTCATCTACTGCACTCCCTCTTGTTTTAATGGGGCTCAGATTAATAGTTTTCAAGTACAATATCAAACAGATTTAAAGATATACTAAATCCAAACCTGTTGGCTGAATGACAGGATATACATAAATATGTATACTCTTACAGTATAATATATATATCTTAAATTAAAATTGGTCCAAGACTTTTATTTTGCAACATGATGGGATTTTCCTTTCTGGTGGTGCTATGCAGGAGTCCAAGAATCTCATCTTTTCTCATAACAGAAAGTTATCTAGTTATAAAAATAAATAAAAGGATTTAAAAAAAAAATAAAAAAATATGTGTGACATATGTGTTGACCATGCTAAACGTATATATGTTATTAATTATAGTTATATAATTTTGCCATTCTAAAAATAGTCTGTACCTAAAAGGAGCTACTGCGTTAATGTGTAGACATGGCCCTGACCTTAATAGTTATGAATTATTACTATAGGTGAAGGCAGATGTTCAGTTAATTTGATGCACATTGAACTAATCTAAAAGCAACTATAACATATATTATGATTTACATTTTCATGGAAAACTAGTTTTTCAAAAATACAAGTACTTCAGCTTATAAGAAAAGTACATGGGAAAAATTGCAGTACCTTACCTTTAAGAGGTGCAACCAATCATTGACTTTTCAGGAATGCATGCCTTTTTCTTGCATTTCCAAACATAACTGTAATTATACAATTAGGCATATTGGTTAATTTCTTTTGAAAACATTAAAATTAACAAATAATATTATTAAATTGAAAACGTTGTTGTATCAAACATACAAATTATCAGACAATTTTGCCTAATTTCATCAAACAGTTTATTGTAAAGGAATGGCCTGCACAACAGCCAAGGTATATTAGGCATTCATGAAAGATGAATGTGCTTAAGAGTGTTATAAATTTAAAAAAAAAACTAGAGAAAAATGTTAAATTCCATCCCAGATATTTGGATGTTGCTTGACCATGAAAATCACACAATTCATAAAACATCTATTAGATAACTAAAATAAAAATTGTATAGTAGTACTTACATTAAATATTGAATGGATGCCCAGAGAGTAGAAATAGTATAAGTATGATCCTTGAGCCATTCTGGTACATCATCAGAACTGGTTGCCATGGTTCTACTTGTTAATAACTGAAACATTACAAACATTTTTTTTTATTTATAATTTATCACAGACTAGAATAGAAATGTTGCCAGGAAAAATACCAATGGTTAGAATACACCTGATGCTACTTTTGTAGCCTTATTACTGGTTAAAATGCACCAAAACTTCATTAATTAAATCTGATAAGAAACATATATGTATCACACAAGTTCAAGTTTATCAGAGTGTCATAGCAAATAATTAACTAGATATGTGAGTTTTATATTAAAGTACTGAAATTCAGGGGATAGATCCAACTTGACACCACATCATTTATTATTTCATGAACTCATGGGTCTGGGTATGGCATGGAATGGAAACTATTATTTAATATATATGGGGTGTAGGCAAGGCATGGATTATAAATTGTCTTGTATAGATTAGATTGGGTAAAACTGCCAATCGAAGGTAACTTTTACTGATAGATCTGGATCAGTTATAAATTTATGGGACCTAGGCCTGCATAAATTTTATCTTTTATTTATATATTTTATGTACATATATAACTAGTCTAGAATCTATAATTATATCTTAATAATAATTTTTGTAGATGTCATATAATATCTAACATATTAAGTATAGATCAGTAGATTTAGAATTTTAGCTAGTGGAATATTTTTATATCCTAGTCTGAACTGGATCTATATATCTAGAATTTAGATCAGTAGATTTAGTATTTTAAGGTAGTAAAAACTTTTATATTCTAAATCTAAACTGGATCTAGATCTAATTATTCTAGAAGCTTAGATCTAGAAGACTAGTTGTCAAGATTTGACTACACTATGGCTAATGCACTAGTTTAGTAGGCCTACTAGATAGATCAAGAGACATAGTACTAATAGACTCGTCTTGCCTCGTTGGGCCTCTCAAATCAGCTACATACTTTAGAGACAATTTAGGAAGGTGAATATCGATCCAATTCAAAGATCTACAATCTACATGTTAGAGTCTAGCTAGAGATGCTAGATCTAGACAATCTAGTCTAGAAGGCTTATCAATAAAAAATAAAATCAATCATTTCTAAAGTTTGTAAAATTATATGTAGATCTAATCTATCTATTTATAATATAATAAAAATCTATGTCTACTTTTTAAATATTTAAAATGATATGGCTGATGATATTAATTATTTTAATTGAGACATTGACATACTGTCATATACAAAGAAACAAAATAATTAGATCTTATACTAACTCATAGACTCATACCGTATTGTATTAAACCTTCGAGTTTACATTCCACTATCTTGACTTGACTATATTGACTAAATAAAGGGCACTATGATTATAGATGTAGATTATTATCTATGATGATGATGTTTATCAACTGGTAGATCTATAAGTAGTATCGTCACTTTAAGTATAATCAGTATAACCACTGCATTCGTTTCATTCACTGTCTCAGCTGTATCAATAATCGTGTGAATGTGATGTGAAAGTGAAGTCTAGATTTAGATAGAATTGATAGATTATAGATCTACTATTAAAAAGTATTAACTATACTAACTATAGTGTCTATACTATAGTATAGCCAGTATGACTCGTATGAGTATACTCATATACTGTAAAAGTGTATAATAGTAAGTAAGTATAGCTATACAGACTAGATTTGACTAGATGATCGATAGATGATAATAGATCTAGACTCGATCTATTCTATAATAAATATTCATATTGACAATTATTGATCTCATGTATGGTCTAGATCTAGATAAAATAGAGTGGATCTCATGACTGTCTACATTAGATCTATTGATTTTTTTTTAAAACGTTAAATAAATCTAGACCTTAGTCTTTAACTTTAGTCTAGGTGTTGTAGATCTATATTATTCTAGATATTATACAAGAGATCTAGATCAATATAAGTTTCGGTTTTTAAAAAATTCGCATTCGAAATTTTAAATACCCAGATTTAAGTATTTATATACCCATATTGGTAGGTCCGAGTTAATCATTTATTAGATCTATTAAAGCATGTCTATATAAAAGATTATTATTTTAAAAATATATTATTATATAAAAGATATAGTTATGAATATTTACTTTAAAAAAATTAAACAAAATGAATTTTTCACTTTTGCCAATTAACACTCTGGCTAGCAAAAAGGATGACTCCTCAATACTGTGAAAAGACGATAACTGCATGAGTTGGTTTGGAATTGTATTTTGTAAGACTAATTTTCAAACATATCCTTCATGAGAGAGAACGAAAAAAGGTTGTCAAAAAAAAAAAGCTGGCTGGACTACGCAAATAATGGACCAGCCTCTCTCACTTGATATCTTGTTAAGAACATTGGTGACCGGGAAAAGTGGATGGTTTGGTTGCGCGGGACAGATGATAAAAATGACATGTACATAAAAAAAATTCCAGATTTTGTGTAAAATACCCAAATGAGGAAGTACTGGAAACACCTATTTTAACGAAGTGGCCTTAAAAAAAAATCTTTTGTGACGATCCATTATTCAGGGAAATTGTATCTATTTTATCAGATAGTCAGAAAATGGATAAAGTTTTTACAGATCCAATAAAATATAGTGTGGGGAAGTTTTACTCTCAACGAAGGTCAATCCAAGTGGCTCTCGGAGTAAATTTCTTCTTTGGCATCCTCATCGATTTTTCAAATTGGTATGGTGCGCGAAAAAAGATGCGCGACGGCACTCTGATCATAAAATCTCGAAGCTGGTGTTCCATTAGTATAGTTCCATGGTTAACATAAAAGGAAATGAAATGTAAAATATGGATCAATTGTTCTGGACAAAAGTTGTTCAACTTCAGATTTATTTATAGCTTTGATTTGCATATTACTAGTTCTTTTTTTATCAATATTAAGTTTCAGTTTAAATTTTACTTTGAAGTTTGAGTTTAGGTTTTCTGAAATTGTCTTTTCTTTAGATATTTTGTTTTTTATTCGCTTTGGAAGTTCGAATTTGGAACTAGTTTTTCCACCTAAAGTTTCTACTTTTGAAACAACTCCAGAATCGTTCAGTCTACAAGCGTATAAAGTATAAAGTTCATTTACCTGTGTACTGAAACCAAGAATGCATAACATGAAAAAAAACAGAATGGCCCATAATGTGGAGACAGGCATACTGCCAATAGCCTCTGGGTAGACTATGAACGCCAGACCTGGACCTGTAGCAATACAATTGAAGATAAGAGCTTACTATGCTTACATATAATATATATATATATACAGTAAAAAAAAGGTCGTTGTACATGAGAACCGTCCACTGTAATCTTCATTCGCAATCTTCTGCACACATATAGGTTTTTATTTAAACCATGTGTCCATGTTAGCCCTCAGAGAATTCTCAAGCCTGGCCTTCTAGACCCACTCCCCTTCCCAGATGTTGAGGAAAATCGAATTCAAATTTTAAGGTGTGAACATTCTGTATTGATCAAACCGAGACCAATAGTAAATGACGGCCTGAACACTGACTTGCAACGTCACAACCAGAGGGCAGTGGAGACTAATAGCTCGTTGCCAGGTCACAGAGCAGTATGTCATACCGCTGGGAACCAGCCACATCATACAAAAATAATCCCAGTTATAGTCTGATCATTACAGTGGCACCCGGGTTCAATGTAGACCAATCGTCAGAGAAGGCATGAACACTGATCTGCAACGTCGAAACCAGTGGGCAGTGGAGACCAATAGCTCGTTGCCACGTCACAAATCTGTAGTTCGTCTTCTAAACTGCCCACAGGTTGCGCCGTCGCAAGTCTGTGTTCAGTTCTTCTGTGACGTCTTGGTTCGATCCCTGCCCGCTGCCATGCTCCACCGTCTTGTGGGGGTGGGGAGGGGGGTTGGGGCTAGGATATAATAACCTCTAAATCTGGTGGAACATTCGAAACAAACACTATTACATTGACAATAATCAAAGTTTTATAAATGCAATAGACTTGGGCCGAATGAAACATTCTAAACTTATTCAACCCTTCTTGCAAAAGGGAACTCACCTCCAGCTGTGACTTTTTCAATGGGCACTCCTTTGATTTTCGCCATGTAGCCCAGCGTTGAGAACACCACGAACCCGGCATAGAAACTTGTCATACAGTTCACTATGGGTACCACGAAGGCATCTCTGTAAAGACGAACAGGGTACAAGTTGCAGTAAATCTAAACACTAGGTATTTACAGCTAGATCTAAGTTTGTTGTCATCTCTGTGACGATGTTTTGGTTACAAGTTACAGTAAAGTTCAACACTAGGTATATACATTTAGATCTAAGTTTGTTACATGCCATTATGTCATGTTTGTTCTTACTTCTATAGGCGAGTTGTTGGTTTTTGTGTAGAAGCCAGCGACAATGTTCTTTGATGCTACAATGTTCTTTGATGCTACAATGTTCTTTGATGCTACAATGTTCTTTGATGCTACAATGTTTTTTGATGCTACAATGTTTTTTGATGCTACAATGTTCTTTGATGCTACAATATTCTTTGATGCTACAATGTTCTTTGATGCTACAATGTTTTTTGATGCTACAATGTTTTTTGATGCTACAATGTTCTTTGATGCTACAATGTTCTTTGATGCTACAATGTTCTTTGATGCTACAATGTTTTTTGATGCTACAATGTTTTTTGATGCTACAATGTTCTTTGATGCTACAATGTTCTTTGATGCTACAATGATCTTTGCCGCTACCACGTTCTTAGCTGCTACTGTGGTCATAGTTGCCGACTTGCCGTTATGTTCTTTTCTGCTACCATGTTTATTGGTGCCATCATGCTATTAGCTGCTACCACGTTCTTTGTTGCTACCAAATATTTCGTGAATACCATATTCCTTGCTGCTACCGTGTTCTTTGCTCCTATCATTTATATAGTTACTTTTATCACTTATATAGTTACTTTTATCACTTATATAGTTACTTTTATCACTTATATAGTTACTTTTATCAATTATATAGTTGCTTTTATCACTTGTATAGTTACTTTTATCAACTATATAGTTACTTTTATCACTTATATAGTTACTTTTATCACTTATATAGTTACTTTTATCACTTATATAGTTACTTTTATCACTTATATAGTTACTTTTATCACTTATATAGTTACTTTTATCACTTATATAGTTACTTTTATCACTTATATAGTTACTTTTATCACTTATATAGTTACTTTTAGCAGATTGTTATGGATTGTGTTTCCTATGTGAAAGGGATTTTCAATTTTCATCGTAGAGAGAGAGAGAGAGAGAGAGAGAGAGAGATCATTCATTTAATGTTAGTCTTGTAGAATGATGCAAAAAAAGCGGCGCTGTCGTAAGCTGTGTTAAGTACGAGAGACGACTCTCGGATGACAGAGTGTTAGGACGTGCTTTTATAGTGAGTTGGATTTGTTTCAAATATAAGTTGTTGTTTTTTAAATTTCATCTCAAGTTGAATTTGATTATATATTGTAATAAAAGTTATATTTAGTTGTTTTTCCCCCATAAGAAGCTTGTTAAAGTTATTTCAAGGATCTATAAGTTAAAATGTAATCATCTACAGTGGTTTAGTTGTCTGCCATTAGTTTGGGGCTACAAGTCAACGACCGACAGCAACATTTATACAGCGCTACTATAATTTTCTCAGCTCGGGCTATATAAAGACATTTTCAAATTTAAAAGATTGACATCAATGAAAGCGGGCTTCGGCCTAGGCAAACTAGGCAGCCGCCTAGCACAGGACCCATAACATTCTTTTAGAGAAGAAATGACGAGACTTGTGTCCAATGTTATTGTTGTAGTACACTAAATTTTACATAAGTTGCAAATTTTTGTTTTTTTCGATGTTTATTACTTATTTATCTATTACATTAGGGGCCACCAAATTCACTTCGCGTAGGGCCTCCAATTATCTAAGGCCGGCCCTGAACAGACTGTATTCCATTATTTAAAAGTAACAGTTTATGAGTTGCATCACTTTATAGGCGAACTCAAAATCACGGACTCACCTTATAATGTTGTTGTTAAATTTATTATAACTTGACATGGCAACCAGGCCACCCATACAACAGCTCAAAGAGAAAAAAATCTGGACAGCAGCATCACTCCACGCCTGCAAATTCGGTAAATTAAAAACATGAAGTAATCCATGAATGGCTTACGATAGAAGGAAAATAAGCATAATTAAATTTCCATGTACAAAGATTCCACCCTGGGTAAGTTGATGTCGCTAAATGATGTGATTAAAACAATGTATTCCATATAAATGAAAAATATCTTTATCTTACAAGTCTTTATAGACAAGAACTAGACTATTGTAGACAATACTATTTCTCTCTCTCTCTCTCTCTCTCTCTCTCTCCTTCTTTCTCTCTTCGCAAGTATCATACGTTAGTGTTTCTCTATAGCCCTTTGTCCAATGTAAAAAAGTTAAGTTCCATTTAAGACCATGTGATCTATTAGGCTGATGATGCTCAAGTCATCACAACAACTAACCGCCTTTACTTTCCATAACTAAAGTTAGATACCCATAAGAGTTGAGTGGATTCAAGGGCCCCCCTAAAAATCCCAGTCTTCACTGAGACTTGAACCCAGGACCCAGGTTCTGAAGCCAATCGCTTAACCACATAACCATAGCGCCCTCTTCTTCATTATACACTTAGAGTTTAGGCATTTATTTGTGATATTTATGTTTCTCTCTTTCTCTCCCTTCCAAGTATCATACAAATATCAGCATGTTTCTCTATAGCCCTTTGTTCAATATATATTTAGGCAAAGTAATAGATACCAAGTATAAAATGAACGGATTATTATATAATACAATTTTTTTCGGCACCATTTTCATTGTTCATAAATATATGAAACATATTTTAGACCAGGTCAATTTCTTTGTTGACCTTGCTTGTGTTGTGTATAAGATTAACCCTTAAAGTGCTGAGCTGTTTTACAATGAGTGCATACAAAAGGGAATTTCAATTATGATGTTGAGAGGCTAGACTACCACACGCGTTTTAAGGGTTAACGTAACTTGTAATATACTAAATACAAACAATTGAAATGTAGTATAATAAAATTTTTAATATAAATTTTGTACTATATAGTCTAAAGTGCTTACATGGTAGTATAAAAAAAAAGGCTTATTATAGTATAACTAGTCGACCGGCGGCGTAGCATACGCCGCAATTTTGCAGAGCCGGCCTTAGGCCACTGCAACCTATGCGACCACAGTGGGCCCCGCACTTTCATAGGACTCGAGCTTAATTATTAATTTAGACCACTTTATAACTTAAAACATATTTCCCGCGCCCTCCTGTCGATTTACCAGGACCTCGATTGCTACTACAGAGTAGATTACTTGTTCCCCACGTCCTCTTTTTTACATGAGGTAGAAATAAAAAAAAGAGTGATCTTTCTTGGTTACAACGGTCCGGCCCTGCTATTTTGTGGATTCTACCCCCCCCCCTCTTGTTTTTTTTTTCTTGGCGTGACTATCCGCAGAAATAAGAGAGTGATCTAATGATCAGAAGAGAATTATATAGAGAGAAGATTTTTAAAAATTACTAAAATTTATTACTGGCTAACTTGCAAAAGAAAAACTTACTGTAGCGTCTGATAAACGATCCCATTTGGGGGTCAAGTAGTACAAGACCCCATCATACGCTCCATCCAGCATGGCGCATCTGATCAGCAGGATAGTCAGCAGGACGTAGGGGAAAGTGGCAGTGAAGTAGACAACCTTTCGGGAGTAGAAGAAAGGAAACATTTAACTCTTTCTCTCCGTAATTATTTACCACATTTTGGTGGAATCAACGTTGGCATCGTCAGTTAGGAGAGAAAGAGTTAAGACATTAGAACGATACGTGGGCCGAAAATGAGACTTTTGGACTACAAGGGACAAGACAATATGCAACTGAAATGCAACCAACACAGAACCTTTTGGGAATTAAATAAATTAAACATTAAAAACATTAGATACTCTGATAGTATAGCGGTGTAAATCAGGGGTTCTCAACCTGTGGTTCGCGACCCTTGGGGGTCGATTGACGATTTGCCAGGGGTCGCCTAAGACCATCGAAAATATGGATGGTTATTGTCTATTCTTCTTTTGCTGTATGTGTGTTTGTGTGGGTGGCGGCAGAGTGGGGGATTGTAAAAAGGGGTCGCCGAGCATAAAAGGTTGAGAACCGCTGGTGTAGATAGTATAACTTTTTTTTTTTTTAAAAAAAGCTTATATCATTTTATTCTGTCTATGAGGTACACATTTTGAACATAAAGAAAAGGAAAAGAAAGAGAGGGAGACATAAAGAAAAGGAAGAGAAAGAGAGGGAGACATAAAGAAAAGGAAGAGAAAGAGAGGGAGACATAAAGAAAAGAAAGAAAAAGAGAGGGAGACATAAACCAATTAATGCTATGAAAGGTTATCAAAATAAATTATTCAAATTTTTTTATTTTTTTTTTTATTTTTTTTTTCGCAATGACGAAAATGTGAAAGTAAGAATCGAAAAAAAAAACGTGGAGGTATGGAGATGTTGATGTCCAGGTAAGATGAAATTAGAAGGGGAGAGGGGGAGCGAGAAGGAGATGTAGCCTCGAAGAAGTAGCTTTACACTAATTTTGTGTGACATATTTGGTTCGTTTCTTTTTTGCTTTCTTATTCATGAAAGACACGACTCCTGATTTTTAGTCTAAAAAGAAACCATCTGAACTGATTGCAGACGACCAAAGTGGCAGTGGGTGTCATAGATAAAACTAATTGAAGAACCACTGTTGACAATCGAAGGACTTAAATCGTTGACTGAGAAGGGGGACACGGCGGAGAGACACAGGAGACACTGCCAGGTCATAATTAAGACAGTTGTTCGGGATGAGACTGTCACTTCCTAACCGCACCCGCCCCACGCTAGGTTTCAACACTACAGACAGACGTGTTTATGGCTTTCAAGGGGGGGCTAGGGAGTTAGCGCCCTATGCTTGACATTATATACTGCTACGGAGTTTGCTCCTCATACTTGACAATATATACTGCTGGTTTGGTTAATTACCTATCTATTTTACTCTTTCTGTCATGTCACTGAGTGGATCTGGCATAGGGGCGGGGGGCGATGTACAGGGGATGGGTAGGTGCAATAGTCACAGAAAGAGGAAAGTTTTTAGTTGACGAAAAAAAAATGTGTGTGTGTGTTTAGAACATCTTAGTATGTAAGGTGGGAGTTGAGGAAAGAAAGAAAGTGAGAAAGAGAGCGAAATAAGAAAAAAAAAGGGAAAGTGAGGAAGACATAAAGAAAAGGAAGAGAAAGAGAGGGAGACATAAAGAAAAGAAAGAGAAAGAGAGGGAGACATAAAGAAAAGAAGGAGAAAGAGAGGAAGACATAAAGAAAAGAAAGAAAAAGAGAGGGAGACATAAAGAAAAGAAGGAGAAAGAGAGGAAGACATAAAGAAAAGAAAGAAAAAGAGAGGGAGACATAAAGAAAAGAAAGAAAAAGAGAAGGAGACATAAAGAAAAGAAAGAAAAAGAGAGGAGACATAAAGAAAAGAAAGAAAAAGAGAAGGAGACATAGAGAAAAGAAAGAGAAAGAGAGGGAGACATAAAGAAAAGAAAGAAAAAGAGAAGGAGACATAAAGAAAAGAAAGAAAAAGAGAGGAGACATAAAGAAAAGAAAGAAAAAGAGAAGGAGACATAGAGAAAAGAAAGAGAAAGAGAGGGAGACATAAAGAAAAGAAAGAAAAAGAGAGGGAGACATAAAGAAAAGAAAGAGAAAGAGAGGGAGACATAAAGAAAAGAAAGAAAAAAAGAGAGGGAGACATAAAGAAAAGAAAGAAAAAGAGAGGGAGACATAAAGAAAAGAAAGAGAAAGAGAGGGAGACATAAAGAAAAGGAAGAGAAAGAGAGGAAGACATAAAGAAAAGAAAGAGAAAGAGATGGAGACGTAAAGAAAAGAAAGAGAAAGAGAGGGAGACATAAAGAAAAGAAAGAGAAAGAGAGGGAGACATAAAGAAAAGAAAGAAAAAGAGAGGGAGACATAAAGAAAAGGAAGAGAAAGAGAGGGAGACATAAAGAAAAGAAAGAAAAAGAGAGGGAGACATAAAGAGAGGGAGACATAAGGAAAAGAAAGGAAGAAAGAAAGAGAAATAAAAGAGAGAAACACAGAGAAGAGATAGAACGAGGAAGAAAAACAGAGGAACAGAGATAAAAAGAAAGAGAAAAAGAGATAGAGAAAGAAAGAAAAAGTGAAAGATAACATACGTGTGACAGTGCGATTGTGTTTAGATGATCTTAGTTTTATGTAAAGTGGGAACGAGAGAGAGAGAGAGAGAGAAGGAGGGAAACAAATAGATGGAAAAAAAAGATAGACAAAGATAAAGAGAAAGTGAGAGAAAGAGATCTGAACACAAAGATAGAGAGACTTAGTAAGAGAAACAAAAAGATAGAGAGTGTGCAGGAGAGAAAGGGGGAGAAAAAAAGAGTTAAAATGAACAAAAGATGTAGAGACAACAAGAGAGAGAGAGAGAGAGAGAAAGTAAGAGATAAAAAAAAGATATTTTAGAAGGAATTCGTACAAATCCTCTTTCTTCCCTAGTGCCACTAAAGAATGGAAAGAGTTGCGTGAATCAGCCAGGAAAACCGACGACTTAGCATGATTAGCATGCATGACTAGATTGACACATGAAATGCTTAGGACGAAATAATCTTCTTTTGTAAATAACGTCTGTAATCTATAAGATAAGGTAAGATAATTTTTTTAAAAAAAAGGGGAGCGAGAGAGAAAGAGAGAGAGGAAAGTATTGTATTGTTGAAATTAAATAAGTTACGTTTTAGTAAATTAAAATTGACTAGCTGGTCGAGTTTGTAAATTTTCTATTTAACAACCAATGTTCCCGTGATCTAATTCCTGTAGAATTCGTTTTCTCTAGATAGGAGAACTTTTACTAAAAACCTGGCCACCATCTTTCCACCTTCGCCCTACCTCTAACCTATTTCTAGATTTAAAAAAAACAACAGGTAAAATTAGCTTATAAATAAGAGGACTTGAGATAATTTATTGTCACTAGAAATCATTGTGTAACGTGACATAGAAATTCGGTTTTAACTTGTTATCTCAATGTGGTATGACATTGATTTATATAGTTAGACCTAGATCTAGTGTAAAACAACGAACTACTAAAACATCTGACCTGACCTACATTTTTTCATGTCTGTTTTTTTTTTTAAACAGATTTTTGTTCCGCTAATATTTGATTTTTTTTTTAATTGCTTGTTTTAAATGTTTCGGAAGTTTGATCAGGGTTGAAGAGTATTACATTCTAGTCCAAATCTCAGGCAGGATGGCGGTCTCCAGGGTTAAAACCCTGGACAATCAAGACGTCAGCCCAGAGCGGAGGTCGATACAAGCGTTACAAAGACATCCTTAAGAGCGCCGTCAAGGAGTGTGAGTGTATTGACATTCAGGGCTGGATTCTAACGAATAGAACATTGTACGTAACGTAGTAAGACGTCCTAGTCAGCTGCCTGTAAGCAGTGTCTCTCACCAATACGTTTTGTTTGTGATGGGATTTTATGCGATGTATTTTCACTACAAACACAACAACAATGAACAATCACACATTCACTACAAGCACATCAACAATGAACAATCACACATTCACTACAAGCACATCAACAATGAACAATCACACATTCACTACAATCACATCAACAATGAACAATCACACATTCACTAAAAGCACATCAACAATGAACAATCACACATTCACTACAAGCACATCAACAATGAACAATCACACATTCACTACAAGCACATCAACAATGAACAATCACACATTCACTACAAGCACATCAACAATGAACAATCACACATTCAATACAAGCACATCAACAATGAACAATCACACAATCACTACAAGCACATCAACAATGAACAATCACACATTCACTACAAGCACATCAACAATGAACAATCACACATTCACTACAAGCACACCAACAATGAACAATCACACATTCACTACAAGCACATCAACAATGAACAATCACACAATCACTACAAGCACATCAACAATGAACAATCACACATTCACTACAAGCACATCAACAATGAACAATCACACATTCACTACAAGCACACCAACAATGAACAATCACACATTCACTACAATCACAACAATGAACAATCACACATTCACTAAAAGCACATCAACAATGAACAATCACACATTCACTACAAGCACATCAACAATGAACAATCACACATTCACTACAAGCACATCAACAATGAACAATCACACATTCACTACAAGCACATCAACAATGAACAATCACACATTCACTACAAGCACATCAACAATGAACAATCACACATTCACTACAAGCACATCAACAATGAACAATCACACAATCACTACAAGCACATCAACAATGAACAATCACACATTCACTACAAGCACATCAACAATGAACAATCACACATTCACTACAAGCACATCAACAATGAACAATCACACATTCACTACAAGCACATCAACAATGAACAATCACACAATCACTACAAGCACATCAACAATGAACAATCACACATTCACTACAAGCACATCAACAATGAACAATCACACATTCACTACAAGCACATCAACAATGAACAATCACACATTCACTACAAGCACATCAACAATGAACAATCACACATTCACTACAAGCACATCAACAATGAACAATCACACATTCACTACAAGCACATCAACAATGAACAATCACACAATCACTACAAGCACATCAACAATGAACAATCACACATTCACTACAAGCACATCAACAATGAACAATCACACATTCACTACAAGCACATCAACAATGAACAAATACACATTCACTATAAGCACACCAACAATGAACAATCTAATATTCACTACAAGCACACCAACAATGAACAATCTAACATTAACTACAAGCACACCGACAATAAACAAATACACATTCACTACAAGCACACCAACAATGAACAATCACACATTCACTACAAACACATCAACAACAATCAATCTCTAAGTTCCAAACCTTGCCAAGAGTCTCAATGCCCTTCAACAACAAACAATCTCTAACTGTATCGTAAAGTCCCAAACCTTGCCAAGAGTCTCAATGCCCTTCAACAACAAACACTCTCTAACTGTATTGTAAAGTCCCAAACCTTGCCAAGAGTCTCAATGCCCTACAACAACAAACACTCTCTAACTGTATCGTAAAGTCCCAAACCTTGCCAAGAGTCTCAATGCCCTTCAACAACAAACAATCTCTAACTGTATCTTAAAGTCCCAAACCTTGCCAAGAGTCTCAATGCCCTTCAACAGCACCAGGAAGATGACCAGGAAGGCGAACAGGTTGCACAGAAGCAGAGGCCAAAGGACGTCGCCGCTTTCTTCGATGCTGCCAGAGTCATGGAGGATCTCCTTGCTGCCAATAACAGAGTCAACATTAATCAACGTCCACAACAATGACAACCAGGGCCGGATTTAAGCAGGTGGAGGCAGGCTTTTTCCACTTATGAATGAAAATACTTATATCTAAAAAAAAAAGTGAAGTTTCCCCTTTAGACCTTGTAAAGGTCATCTCATTCTGTGGCCTATGGTTAACGAGGGTGTCATGTGGCCAGCACAACGACCGACCGCCTTTACATGTCAGGTACCCATTAGAGCTGGGTGGACTCAGAGGCGCCCAAGGATCCCGAAATAAAAATTCCAGCCTTCACCAGGATTCGAACCCAGAACCCTTAGTTCAGAAGCCAAACGCTTTACCGCTCAGCCACCACGCCTCCTATATCTAAAAAGCATATTGTATTTTAGAAGAATGAAAATATAGTACTTGTACATTTAATCTCACTTTCCTTTTAAAATATATTTAATAGGCATATTGGTTTGAGTTTGTGGAGGATAAGACACTTTGTAGACGCACTGTCGCAAAAATGGAAATGTATTGGCTTATTCCGAGCATGCCACACGCGTACACTTCCTAATAACATTTTTGCCAGCTGTAAAAATGCTTTTAAAAAAAGTTAGAAAAAAGTAAAGTTTCTGACTCAACGATATGCGGATATATTTTTTATCACTTTCGTGGAAGCCCCTTTCTTGTGGAGATCTCGGGGCTGTAGCCCCGTCTACCCTCTCTGAAATCCGGCCCTGATGACAACACAAAAGAAAACAATGTCAAAAACATAAAAAGTGTCAACAACAACACCACCACAACACACACACACACACACCAGAGGCGTAGCTAGGGTGGGGGATGGGGTGGGGAGAATTTGAAAATCACCCCGGCCCCCACTTGAGGGGGGGGGTGGCTGATTAGTGTTTTTGCATTAAATATTAAATATTATGCAGCATGCAGGGCCCCCAAATGATTGAAAATACCTAACTACGCCCCTGACACACACAAAAATCATGGTATTTTTTTTTAACTTAATCGACAACTGTGAAATTAGAGTTGTTATTCAAAAATTATTTGAGATCAGATTTTACACACAAAAATATTGCAGAAAGTAGATTTCTGATATCACTATGACAAGAGAGTTCTGATACATCTGATATTCTTTGAATACTAGATACACGAGATATATCTTGGAATGCTAGATAAAAGAGATATCTATTGGAATGCTAGATACATGTAACATGAGATATCTATTGGAATGCTAGATACAAGTAACATGAGATATCTATTGGAATGCTAGATACAAGTAACATGAGATATCTCTTGGGAGCCTCTTCTTCTTCTTCTTCTTATATAATACAGACGTTACTTCAAAAAAGAAGATGATTACGTCCTACGCGTCATGCATCTAGTCATTCTGCCAAGTCACTGGTTTTCCTTGCTAGCTCAGGCAACCCATTCCATGCTCTAATAGCACTAGGAAAGAAGGAGCATTTGTACAAATTTGTCCTAGCATATGGGACGACAAATGTACCTTTTATCTTTGTGTCTTTCTGAGTATTGAATTAAATTTTGTTTTTTTTGTATTTGAAAATTATGGCTCAGTGTTTTATGTATAATTGCTACTTTACTTTTGCGTCTTCTATCCTGAAGGCTTTCTAAGTTTAGTGATTTTACTAAAGGTGTTACTCTAGTCAAATGTGAATATTCGTTTGTGTCAGTGTCATAAATCATAGATACTTCTTGGTAATGAGATATCTTTGAATGCGAGATACATGTAACATGAGATATCTCTTGGAATTCTAGATACGTGTAACATGAGATATCTCTTGGAATTCTAGATACGTGTAACATGAGATATCTCTTGGAATTCTAGATACGTGTAACATGAGATATCTCTTGGAATTCTAGATGCGAGTAACATGAGATATCTCTTTGGAGGCTCTGTGTCATAAATCATAGATAAGTCTAGATAATGAACGCCAAAAATTTGATAAACTTTTATTGATACATGAAAAAGTAGAGGCAGACTTACTAGTAATATAACTCACTGGGGGAGTCAGCTGTACTGTTGAGAGACAAATCAGCTGAAATGCATTAAATTAACTGATGTGTTGTTTTTTTTGGAAAGTAATGTTAATTTTATTCATACATGGCCTATTTTATATAATGCAATAATGCTTCTAAATATTTAATATCTATTTACAATGATAATTAAATATCATTTCAAGATATTTCAGGATTTGAATCATTTTGCAATGTAATTTTGAAATCTAACGACTTTGGGCTTTACAAACTGATTAGTTTATTTATAAATATTTTAATGTCTCCACTCTTACCTATTCAAGTTGTAATGTTTTGGTTTTGTGTAATCCTCAAATTGTAAAACAAACTTCCTTATGGATAATAAAAACTTCTATTATTATGTTAGAAACGAACGATACAACCGATTTATTCATTGTATAAGTACTAACTTGAAAAGATAATATTTTAATCACTACAAAGCTCATGAGAACTCACTCTGTCTGAAACAAATGTTATACCCACTTCCTATTCACGGATCAAGCTGAAACTTTGCACAATTATTTTATTGTCGCTAACAACACATGAATCAATTAACCAAGCAACTTATCAAGTAGTCATAATTTATTAATTATTTTCTATATAAAGGCATTGCTAGGTAAGGGGAGATACGCCTTGTGTAGAGAATTAGGTCGTGGCCTAAAAAATTGAAACCCACAATACATATCTATTAATCCTTCAATTTTCATATGTATTTGTCTAGCTCAGTGACTAGCAAGTCGGCTTTCTATCATCGAGGCTTGAGCCTTCTAGTTCTAATCCATTTTTTTTTAAATTGTCAGCGCGGAAACTTTCTCTGAAATCGTCTAGATCTATTACAAGTTAATTACATAATGGAGTCAAAATAATTGATACAATTACATTTAATGTAAGCTTTGTTTTTTTTTCTAAAGTATTAAAATATTTTTTTCCGTCATTGGTTACCTTATTACGGGCCCTGATCTTGTCTAGGAGATGTGAAAGACATATTGATATTTTTATGAGACACAAGACTTTACCGAAGACTTAAAACCACTCAGTATCAATGATAGTTATATAACACTATAAATCGTTTCTTTGGTGATATTAAAATGCATGGATTCTAAACAATTTTTAAAATGTTTCTTGAACTAAAGTCTAGATTCAATTTACACGTCGCCCGTTGTCATTGATATATATAGAGGCGGTGTTAGAAAGGAATGATGTTTGCAGTTGTATTTTTTAAACTCGAGTTTTGGTTGGTCGAAACTTGCCGCTGAAGTCCTCTACCCCTCCCCCATTCTTCCTCACAGAAAAGAACTAAATGACTTTAAAAAAAGCACACATTAGTTTCTTAAATTAAAAAAAAAAATCTTGGATGTAAAGAAAAAACTAGAGAGGTCGTGATGACCTATTTGGAGGCTATGCTCTAAGTGAAATTCTAAACCAATCAATCTTCTCTCTTCTCTGACACGTGACCTAAACTTCTGATGATAAAACATTCTCTCCCTTGAACAACGTCACCTGGACTGGGCATGTTTGTTAATACATTCGTTTTTATTCTCCCTGCGATAAGAGCTGTATCCACAATATCCGGTATTATCGTTTCACAGGGTAACTCTTTTGTTTGTTACATAAGTTACAAAAGAAGATTACCCATATATGATACAAGAGAGGGGGATAGCTTCTAGCTTAGCCTTCTACAAAACTATGGCGTAAGTGATATTTGTGTAGTTCTTCTGAGTGTTGTGTCCAGACCGTTCGTCATAGCAGGCCTCAACACTGACCTGCAACGTCACAGCCTGTGGGAAGTTTAGAACCAATGGCTCGGTGCCACGTCACACAGGTTGTGACGTTTAGAGCCGGCCCTAATCATTGCGAGGCCCTATGCGAAACGGATTGCGCGGGGCCAAGTCTGGGTAGGAATCAGCTAAAAGTCAAAATTAATATTTTGTATTAGAAAATTTCTAAGAAAACGCATCAGCTTTTGCAATAAATGTTTATTAAAGGGAAACTGAAAATGCCGTTTTTTCTATCGCGCCTAGGATTAACACCCAAAAATTGACAATTTAGTCTATTTTTCAGGAGATTTTTATCAGTTTTCAGCAGATTTTAATAATTTAATAGTTTTCTATGACTTTTTCGTATATTTTGCAATTACTGGAGAATTACTGGGGCTCCTTTCCATCCCCAGAAAAACTCAGAATTTTTTAAACTATTGACCTAATCGTGTCCTGTAGCGGCTGTCAAATGGTTTCACACAATGTTTTTTTACAAAGCCTATATCAACTCACTTTGTCTGTCTGTGCGTTTGTTTATCTGTCTAGCCGAAAGTTTGTATATGTTATTTCTCCAACACCCAATCTCAGATCAAGCTGAAATTTTGCACAATTATTTCTTTTACTTGACAACACTAGAATAAAAATAAAATTAACCAGTTAGTTAATTAACTATTGGTATTAAATTACTCAAAAAAGGGAATGAACTAGTGTTTGACTGAAGTGGTGTTATAAGCTGAATAAGTCCCCTTTTTATTAGGCTGCCGTCTCAGGCTTAGTGAACCCAAACATGAAATAGAAACAATAGGTAACTATACAATCTTCCATGCTCAAAGACTCTTCACTAGTAGAGTGGTTATCGCGTTGGCCTGAGAAGGCTTTAGCTCACAAGTTCGAATTCTGGTGGGTCCTTTTTTTTAAATATAATTTATTTTTATAAATGCATTTTTATTGTTAGTCTAGATCTATTACAAATGTAATTACGTGACTGATCTAATTGATAAACTAATTGATACGCTTAATATAAGCTTTTTTCTTTTAAAAAAGTTGTTTTTTTTGTGTGTTTTTCTGGTTTTTACTTATAAATTAAACTCATTGAAATTGTTTGTTTTTTTTTACTTGTATATTAAACTCAATGGAATAAGTCTATTCGGTTATAGGTTCCAATGCCATTGGGTAGTTCAGATCTGATTCATACACATCCCCGTGTTGCCTAGCTACGCCCAAGCCGAAGCCCTTGTCACTACTCACTGCAGTTTTGTCCGATCGAGTTGTTGTACTTGAGTCCTTCCACTATTTCCTCCGTGAGATTCTTGGCGTCGTAGAGCAGACACGAGCAGTCGTGGCATTTGATCCACGGCAGGTCAGAGGTAAAGGACGCCACCAGAAAACGTAGTCCCCAAGCAATGATGACGTCATAGTAAATGAAGACAAAAACGGAAGCGACCACCATGGAAACGCCAAGTCCTGAAAATAGAAAAAAAAAGTTACAAAGACAGTTTGTGTGGAAACGCAAACTCAAAATCGGCCCCCGAAGTGGTCCAACCAGGCAGGTAAAAAGGCAGGTTTCAATATTTTCAGAAAGAACATGAGAATGAAATTCTATCAAAGACAAATGACAGAGAAAAATGGAGAAAAAGGATTGACAGATCTTGTGTGGTGCCCCATCGGTCCAGCAAATCAAAGGATAGGTGAAAGTGAATGTGAAGTTTGATGTGAACCTGGCCTAACTGATGTCTTATAATGAATAATCTAATTGATCTAATTGTTTTGTAAAGTGTCAATCACTTATTCAAATCCTCAAGAAAAAAAGCATTTCCGTATAAAAACAAAATCCTTTAGTTAAGTGTTCTATAGCTATGATGTAATGATGCAGTTCACGCGATAATATGAAAAACTACTTACTAATTGTTGTTTTAATTTCTGTCCAACTTATAGGCATACTAAATAGATTTTTGCTCTTTAAAAAAATAGTTAACATTTTTTTATGTATGACAGAACTTATGTAACTTAGCAGTGCAAATGTAAAAAAAAAAATGACAAAAAATATATAACCGTTTGCATAAATGTGTTAGAAATATGGGAGATGAACATCTCCCTTACTAATGAGCCTACTGTGTTTGTTACTATTAATAGTGAATAGTTGTAAAAGTAGTGTATTTTTATGAAAAATCTGTTTGCATAGATAATTTTAAAAATTAAATGGTTCACTTTCGTTGCATCAGAACTTTAAATGATCTAAAATATCATGATGTCCGATTTTCATTTCCTCTTCTAGTTTCTGATATCTAAACGGGACGGACAGACAGACAGACAGACGGACGGACAGACAGGCCACACAAAACTAATAGCGTCTTTTCTCCTTTCGGGGGCCGCTAAAAAAGTATAAAGATCTTGATTTAGTCTTACACCTATAAAACTGTTTAATATTTTATTTTATCTATCTATTGACCTGCTAAGTATTGTAAAAGAAATTAGACAAAAAAAAATTAAAACTCTATGACCATATTACAAGGTCTCCAGGGTTCGCAAAGGCCTTACTTCAGGGAACAGGGAACAGTACCAAGAAAAAGAAGAAGAGAAAGCGATGGAAAGACAACATAAGAGAACGGACGGATCTGCCACTGAAAGAGGTTCTATCCAAGGCAAAAAACAGAGGAATGGAGAAGACAGTCGAAGAATCTTGTGTGGTGCCCCAACAGGCTAAGGTATAGGTGAAGATAAAGTTGACCTGCTGCAGTTGCGTGATGAAAGTCTGGATATTAGATCTTATCTTATCTCATAAAATACAGACGTTACTTCAAAAAAGAAGATGATTACGTCCTACGCGTCATGAATCTAGTCATGCATGTCAACCAATGACTTAAATGCCGTCAAGCCATTGGTTTTCCTGGCTGGCTCAGGCAACCGATTCCATGTTCTAATAGCACTATGGTAGAGGGGCATTTGTACAGTTCCCCCTTCTCCAAACCGCTAATGTGTCCAAAGGAGCGTCAAGTGATACAGTTTGGGATCGGCGGATCCTCACGTTCTGACATGGGGTAGCAGCCGACTGCAGGGTGCCTCAGGATCATCGGATCCTAAATTTTCCTCAGGGTTGACTCCCGAAGCCTTTTCCCATGTTTGGGTATACTTTTGATTGCAATTGCGTTGCTGATTAAATATAGAGAACAGGCAAAGACGAATAACTCGCGCCAAATCCAGTAAGCTTTAGTTTTGGAGTGCACATTATGAGGTAAAGAGAATATGTAATATAAACATGAAATACCCTTTCATCAGTGTAATTTTTTTAGTTTTTGATGGTATGCATATCACTGTGTTGAAAAACAAATTTGAGGAAAAGTTTCTTTCATCTTTTATCTCAAAACAGGTGTGAATTATCATTTATTAATTTACGACTATTCCCGTCAAACAGAAATCAAATATACTATTTCAAGGAATTCAACAGAAATGAAAGATATTGTCTCCCATTCCGAAGGTCAGGGATAAGAGACGCATGTCACGTGACCACGAAAACTCAGTTAAGACATGCATATTTTACCACGTCTGTTTCAGACCGTTTGCCCCCCCCCCCCCGGGTTTTTAATAAGTTTCTGTTGTTTAAGTCTTTTACGCCCTTAATTGACAAGTTTGTTTTTTTTAAACTCCGACTTCAATTATACCTTCCGCTTCCTTAACGCTTTTTCTCCTAACTGACGATACCAACGTTGGTTCCACCAGAATGTGGTAAATAATTACAGAGGAAGGAGTTAAAGCTGTCCCTTAACTCTTTCTCTCCGAATTGACGATACCATCGTTGATTTGACCTCGTTACATTGAATTAATGTCTTGATTCTATAAACTCTACTTTGTGTACTATAAAAAGAGCATGCATCCCCCTTTCATTCTAGGCCAAATAAAACACCTTCGGATGACTAACGAGAAAGTTATTCAAACTTAATCATAACAGGGTAAAAAAAAAATACTAATGAGCAAAATATAAAATTCCGTCGGAACGTGAAAAATAATTACGAAGAGAAAGAGTTAAAGAGTTCATCTGATGTCAGCTGTTTTCCCCAATTCCAGTGAGGGCAAATGGCGTCTAAGTGTATCTTAATAGCGCTTCCTGAAAAAGGGGCACCTCTGCTGATGAATGACTAAGCTTTTATATCCACTGGCTGTCTCTAGGACATTAGCTCCAGCTGGAATAACCTGCCTAGTGTGCAGCCGAACATTCCGGGATCACATAGGTCTCACCAGACACATGAGGAGGCACAAAACCCCAGTGCAAAGCCCTCACGCCCCTAGATGACAAAAGTGGTCATCATCGAACCACGATGGACGAATGTTCGTTTTATTCCCTCATCTGGTTAATATAGTTGTGTCCAGCCTACGACCCAGTTTTCTTGCTCTTTGAGTCTTCTGTCCACAATGCCAGAAATTAGCGTGTTAAAAAGGAAAAGAAAGGAATCAACAAGTGACATTCAGCAATTCAGATCTCTCTCCCGTCCGACCGAAACAGATTGGTCCATACTTTTTTATCTCTATCTGTCCGTAATTATTTCCCGAGATCAGATGAAATTATTCATTTTTCCCATTTGTATTTCATTACACTGTTACGATTAAATTTCAATTCCGTTTTTGTTTAAATTAGAAAATATTATAAATGGCATAGATATATGTTTGCACTTTTTTTTAAATATAACACCAATTAATGTTTATTAACCCAAAATTTTAGTTAATCTAATGGGGGGGGGGCACAACAATCAAGAGAGAAATAGTTACATGCCACACAATAGGAGCGGTGGCTGAGCGGTAAAGCGCTTGACTTCCGAACCGGGGACCTGGGTTCGAATCCTGGTAAAGACTGGGATTTTTAATTTTGGGATCTTCGGGCGCTTCTGAGTCCACTCAGCTCTAATGTGTACCTGACATGAAATTAGGGAAAAGTAAAGGCGGTTGGTCGTTGTGGTGGCTACATGACACCCTTGTGTAGAAGAAACCACAGAAACAGAAGACCTTTACATCATCTGCCCTATAGACCACAAGGTCTGAAAGGGGGAACTTTTTTTTTTACACAACAGGTCAAGACTCGCGGTATTTTGAGCACTGACGTCTGCTAGACTCACCTTTGAAAGTCGGGTTGATGGACCAGATGCTGAGAGGTCCTTTACCTCCATACTGACCAAAGGCGCACTCCAAGGCAAACAGGGGAATCCCCAGAAAGATAAGAGACAAGGTGTATGGTATCAGGAAGGCGCCTGTAGATATAAATAAGAGAAACGTTAACAGAATAAGTTTTAAACATGGTTCACGTTATATGAATGGCTAGAATAAATAGCACTTATTTAGACTAGATAAACTCTAATTAAAAGTGGTTTCAATCTTATGCTCGCGACTCAATTGTATTGTTCTGTTGTTGTTGTTTTTTCAGGATATATTTTTAACGCAGTAATCTCTTCTCTATTTTAAGATCTGTTTTACTTGAAGACATAAAATAAAGCAACATAGACAAAGAAGAGAGAACAATGAGGAGAAATGTTCAGGATTAGTAAGGCCACTTAATGAAAAACGTAAGAAAGTAAAACAAGGAATTAAATAGAGAGATGAAACAATGTCAAGGACGCTGTATTGCAAAATCACTGACTCGAAGCTAAGAATTAAATAATAAAAAAATTATTTTATGCAACAAGTGAAAGACTTAATTTTTTTTTTTAATGTTGAAAAGCCACAAAATATTTACCTATACTTATCAACAATTCTTCCATCCTGTACACCAGAAATACCTAGTTATTTTTAGCTGTCTGCCATAGATGGAAATTTAAAATATCATGAGCTTTGAGATTTTTTCGCGTAACAATTAATCGAGGCATGCTAGAGCTCGAGGCTAAGGCTAACTGTTGAAGTGACCACTCGGCTCCATTAGCGTAGCGAAATTTTTTAGTGATGGGCCGGAAACAAGAAAATGCTTTATGTCAAATAATGTACGCCTAAAGGTTTCCAGAGAGGTGTCAGCAAGATATTTATTTAACATTTTGGCTACAACAAGCAAAATAAAAACACACACTTAAAAAAAAGGGGAGCTTATCTGAGAGAAGAACTGCACATTTACAGCCAATAATTTTTTAAGCTTTATTTCCCATATTCGAAATTAAATTATATTCCAATATTGATTTAAACAATTGGTTAATTGCTTTTATCGATTCACGTTTTGTTAAGAACATTAAATAATTGTGAAAAGTTTCTACTTCATCCGAGGATGGGCAGTGGTCGAAATCGAGTCTTTAGAATTTTGTACTATGCAAACAGAATGAGTTGATATAAGCTTTATACAAATTCCATTTCCTTCAGGATTTGAACGCAAAACTCTCTGGTTTGCAAAAAAAAAAGTAGATAAGATTACTTAGTTGTGTGAACATGCGATGTGAAGTGAAATTGTAAAAGTGTATTTTGTTGTTTTTTTTTAAAGCAGACCTAAAAATACTTTGAGAGAAACAATTTTAAGGTCTAAAAGGAATCTATAATTTCAATAACATTAACTCCCTTTTGACTAGCCAATGACAAAGAAAAATGAAAGTAGCTCACCTCCGCCATTTTTAAAACACAAATACGGGAATCTCCAAACGTTGCCAAGGCCAACAGCGTAGCCAATCATCGTCAAGACGAACTCGATCTGCTTCCCCCATTGTGATCTCACTGGTCCTTGATCTAGATCCTTTCAAGATAAGATAAGATAAGAGATCTGTTATTACAAGTCTTCTTACTAGCTAGCAAATTCATGGCTGGACCCTACCTGGAAGGACACGGTTCTCGAAAACGGCTCTAACGATTTTCCTAGAAATTTGACAGTTCATGTAGGCCTATATCTTTGGAAAAAGAATTACTGGCTGATTGACCACATGTGAGAGATTCTGGTTTAACCGTTCTTATTTTTTTTTAAATAAAAAAAAATCTTATAATCAAATCTGGTCTAAGACATTCTGTATGCCGATTACAAACACAGTCAACAGATATTCTAGCATGTATGATTAATGATTAAAGAGTTAAACAAGAATTTTTTTAATCAGTCAGTGACATACACTTTCTTTAAGTCGTGGCTGATTCAGGCAACCCATCATGTGTGGTGCCCGAACGGTTCAACAGACTGAGAGATAGATGAAGGTGAAGCTGATGTACTCGGGAGAAATGTGCTAAATAGCTCAAGAAAGACGGATAAACTCTAGAATGGACCTCATTCACCAATCGTTATTAACCCATTTAGCCAATTCATAATAATGATAAAACAATGAAAATCACGTGACAGCCACTAAGAATTACATAATTTGTATAGAAGATATATAGAATCACGTGGCTAAATGTTGTTTGTTTACGATTAGTGAATGAGGTCCATTGCAAGTTGCAAGGGGGTGAGGCTGGGGTCAAAGGTAATACGACTTCATTTGGAACTCGAGTCTCAAGTCATTTGAAGTCAATACGCCAACGACTGTATCAGCGAAGCGCTTATGAAAATAGAGGACTTTATAGTTATCTATTGTTAGTCTCAAACGATCTACTTCTCTAAACAATGTATAAAGGGGACTAGTTCAACTTGTACCAAAACATCAGCCAAGTACAATTTCTTTTCCTTCTTTGATATCAAACAAATAATTAATTACCAATAGGTAATTCACTACTGCTAAGGCCGGTTCTAGCAAAACAGATTAAAAGCATTATGAGAATAGAATAATTTTAGAACAAAATGATATATTTGGATAAAACATCACCAGCAAAAGATTACGATTTTTTTTTTTTTGCGGAGCTATTTCAGGCCGAAGAACGCGTTAAACATGACTTCAACTTATGGAGCCTACAAAATACACCCCGGCTTGCTGGAAATGGCCTTGAACTACTTTTAAAGCCCGTATCATTGGGCAAAAACAAACAAACAGTTCAAGTTGTTAACAAAATGAATCTTAAATTTAAATGAAATTCATGAATCGAAGTCTGATTACAATGTACTTGTTGTCAAAAGTCTTTATATTAAAAAAAATAATAATATTTAAATCATAGACTTATATATACTATATCTAGAGTGGACATGGAGATTTTTGAACACTACAAAAAATGTGAAAATCTTTTAGAAAGTTGGATCAAGGCGTTGTTTTGTAAAGTAGTTACAAGAAGTAAAGTGGTGTTTTTTTTCCAACCCTAACCTATTTTAACCTAATTATTTTGCCATTTTTAGATACATAATCTAGAAAGATCTAGGTAATCAATCTATTTAAATGTACATAAGATGATTTGAATCAACATAAATTATTTCCATCTAGGATTTTTTGAAACATTATCTCAATGGAAACAAACAGGAAATGGCTTTGTTTCATATATTTGCGTCAATATCCGAGAAATGATTTTGTATTATTTCTAAACTTTGAAAACTAAAGATCATTACTTTTCTAAGAAAGAAAAGATTGATTGGGGCGACTTCCCTTAGAGCCTGAAAAAAGAGTTTACGTACATAAAAATCTATATATATTGTTGTAACCCTGCCTTGCAGTGCTTGAGGTGCGCACTAGCGCACTGGTGAACGTAAACAGAAAGACACTAGAATGGAGAGAAGAACAGTGCATCAGGAATTGTGAAGAGTCTGAATGTTTGGGAAACTAAGAGGCCAACTTTTGTGCTGCCTGAAGGTTGTAGAAGGGACCTGGAGCGAAGCGGGGAAGGCTGTCGTTGGTCCAACATTCGGGTTAAGTAGCAAAGGACTGGTATACTTAGTAGTAAGACTCTGAGGAAGCTGAAGGATGTTATGTGTTTACACCCTAGTGAATAAACACAACTATTTATTTCCTGTTAAACTGTGTTGAGTTGCATGCCTTTTCGTTGAGTGCCTAACCTAAAGTTACAACAATATATAGGTCTGTGAATCGATCAATCGCGGATAAGAATTTATTTCCGGTTTCCAGTCTAGATATAATATATACGTCTATGATTTAAATATAAGTTTATAGTCTATAAACTAATATGTTTACAAGGTACGCGATTATGTCGAACAACTATCGAAACCTTTCTTTATGGTTACGTTATCTTTTTGTAGAGCTATAGATTATATCTTCCATCATTGTTAAACTGTTGTATGTTTCTAAAATGTTTTACATGATTCGAAAATCCCTTCCTAGTCCAAACCTCCCGCAGGACGACGGGGGATGGCAGCGGGCTGGGTATGAACTCGGGACCATCGCGAAGATCGAAAGACAGTCCAGCGCGCATACCTCACGACCAGGCTGACCAACAGAGCCGTGGCTCATATTTCTCTTCAGAGCTACAGACCAGTGATCTCCATTCGGAACAAAAAACATCGACGAAAAATTACACAATATGCAGGACATAAAAGATCAATACTTTTCACAGATACACTATTAAAGATGTGTTCTAGTCATGGGTTAAACCAATCCATATCTTCGCCACTTATATCCCCTGAGAGATAATTATGTCACAATTTAGGTTATCATATCACTGCATATTTGGATTATTTCCTGTTAGTTTTCCATTAACCAGGAATAGGATCGATTCAAGAGTATTCCCGAAGACAGTGGTTACGAGACAACTGACACCCAATGAAGGACAGAAAGGAGGACAAGGACTTACAAAGAGAGGACCAAAAAAAAAAAAGAAGCACAAGGCTTATAATTTAATTGATAAAACATGTCAGTAAATCCCACTAGTATCTTAAGAATCATATTTACCACAAGGAAAAGTTTTTGTTTTAAATTATATGCTTTTGTGTAGCGCGACTCATTTGCTATAAGCGTTCTATGGTCTTATCCCTTTTCATGACCAGTCGAGATGGGGGTGGGGTATCTTGGAGAAACACAACTTAGCTCGAGTCGGGATTTGAACGCAACCCTTTTGCTATGTAGTGAATCGTTTTTTGTTTGTTTTACCTCTAAGCCACAGACCCCAAAACGAAATTTTGGATGGCTGCCTGGTCGTGCGGTTTGCGCGCTGGACAGTCGTTCGGATTTATCGACGGTCGAGGGTTCAAACCCTGCCTGTGGGAGGTTTGGACTAGGAAGTAAACTATCTTCAACTCTGAAGGAACATCCGAAACATGTAAAACATTTGACAAACAAGTCACAGATCTTAATGAGCACCAACAAATTTTATATAAACAAGATTGAAGACCTCAGTTCACGATGGAGTTTGTTAAAACAAAAAGTTAATCTTTCTGTCCTGCAAGTTATTTCAAGGTACAGTTATTTCAAGTTACAGTTATTTCAAGTTACATCTTTCACGTTAATATCCTAATTTTTATATTGTAAATACGAGTTTCAATATTCTATGATCAGTTCAAACATATACTGTTTAATCTTACCATTGAAGACTATCTTTGAAATATATTCCAGAATCCAATCATTCGAATGAATTTACGATGAACAATGAAAAGATAAAAGCGGTAAGTTTAAAAACAAATGTGGTCTGTGAAATTGATTCGGTTCAAATCTCTAGTAATTTGTCTAAGGAAGACATGTTTTGAAATGAAGGGGGGTGGGGGGGGGGAAGAATTGTGTTTCATTTTTTTTAGTGAAAATTTGTCACGTCTGCTCAGGCAGGTGTGAAGTTTGTCAGAAATCTGGACATGGAGTTGAAAGACACGCTCTATAATCAACGGTTGTCCTGACATGATTCCCCCCTCTCTCTCTTGTCTCTCTCTCTCTCTCTCTCTCTCTTTTTTGTCTTAATTTGTTTAAATAATAATGAGTTCCTTTTATTTCTTTTTTTTTTTAAAAAAAAGCTTATCAAATTTTTAGTCGCGCATGAATTGTTGCAGACTTGAAGGGACTTGATTTTCTTATCTTTTATTTTCGACCTTCTTTCTTCCCTTTTATTTTGTCTGCGTATTCTAGAATTCTAGATTATAGGTTTGTTTTTTTATTCATATGTAAATTTCGAATATCCAAATAGTGTCGGCCTCAAGGCTGCAGTTTTTCCAATAAATTTGTGATAGAATTAACCATGCAATTGTTCTATTTGATGACTTATTGTGCATTGTCAATTGCTCTTTTTGATGACTTATTAGGCATTGTCTACCGCTCTATTTGATGACTTATTGGGCATAGTCTATCGCTTTATTTGATGACTTATTAGGCATTGTCTACCGCTCTATTTGATGACTTATTGGGCATAGTCTATCGTTCTATTTGATGACTTATTGGGCATTGTCTACCGCTCTATTTGATGACTTATTGGGCATAGTCTATCGTTCTATTTGATGACTTATTGGGCATGGTCTATCGCTCAATTTGATGATTTATTAGGCATTGTCTATCGCTCTATGTGATGACTTATTGGGCATGGTCTATCGCTCTATTTGATGATTTATTGGGCATAATCTATCGCTCTATTTGTTGACTTATTGGGCATAGTCTATCGCTCTATGTGATGACTTATTGGGCATTGTCTATCGCTCTATTTGATGACTTATTGGGCATTGTCTATCGATCTATTTGATGACTTATTGGGCATTGTCTATCGCTCTATTTGATGACTTATTGGGCATGGTCTATCGCTCTATGTGATGACTTATTGGGCATTGTCTATCGCTCTATGTGATGACTTATTGGGCATGGTCTATCGCTCTATGTGATGACTTATTGGGCATGGTCTATCGCTCTATGTGATGACTTATTGGGCATTGTCTATCGTTCTATGTGATGACTTATTGGGCGTTGTCACTCCTAAAGGAAAAAGGGCAATAAGTAACAGAAGAGTCTGCACGGTACTTTTGTTAAGACTTTGTCGCCAATTTTTACTTAGTATAATAGAAGACGAAGATCAAATAAACCTGAAATAGTGAAGGACCATCAGAGATTTACCGATAGATAGATAGATAGATAGATAGATAGATAGATAGATAGATAGATAGATAGATAGATAGATAGATAGATAGATAGATAGATAGATAGATAGATAGATAGATAGATAGATAGACAGATAGATAGATTCAACTGAGTTTCTTAGTACTCTTTGGCTCACGCCGGAAAAAAATCAAACGAGGAACCGTGACTCATGACACTTTGATCTAAAGCCAGAAGAGGCAGGTACCATCTGGGCGTATCCAGTGTCTGACGAGACAGATGGGGGCCATAATCAATGCATCGATAAAGTCCTCGCCATGATTCTGACAGATCTCAACAAGAACAATGGGGCTCTTTTAGCTTTTGTGCGTATAACTAGCATCGATGGTGTTCCAATAAGTCACGTGTTCGTAGCTTTAAAAAAATCTTTTGATATTAAATTTTCAACCCGAACTTTGGTCTCTTGCTATAGAAAACCTTTTTTAAAAATTAAAAAAATAAAAATTTTAGGCCTTTTCTGATATAGAGGTGGGGTGCTAAAATGGGTAGCTATAGCGGGGAGGAAGCAGGAGATAAGAAACTGAACAGGAGGGGTGTTAGAAAAACTATTGCTTAAGTCGGTGGCCCAGATAAATGAGATAACGAAACAGAGTACATGATAACATAGAACAGGGGTTCTCAACCTGTGGGGCGCGACCCCCTTGTGGGTCGATTGACCGTTTGCGGGGGTCGCTTAAGACCATCGAAAATATGGATTGTTATTGCCTACTCTTCTATTGCTGTATGTGTGTGTCAGGGGGGGTCGCGGCTGAGTGGGGGGGGGTTGTAAAAAGGGGTCACCGAGCTTAAAAGGTTGAGAACTGCTGACATAGAACATTTCTGAAGCTCAACCTAACTTAGAACATTTTGTAGACTGAACATAACATAGAACTATTTCACATTCACAAAACACTTCTTAGAGAAAACATCAAACAAGCAAAATATAATTTAAAAAAAAAACTTTTAAAAAAGAAGCATAAGAACTCCACATTTGCAACTATATCTCTAAATAATGTAGAATGTATTTCTCCTTTTTCGAATTCAAACAAAATAATTGATAACCAAAAATTTATTTGACTTTGTTTGTTAGGCTCGATAAATCATTGTGCAATGTTTCTGCTTCATCCGTGAAGGGGGTGTGGTAGAAATGACGTCATCAAAATTTGTATCATGGAGGCAGACTGACTGATATAAGCTTTAAAAATATCATTAAAAAAAGGTTATATTGAGCGTAGTTGTATAAATTAGTTTGGCTCAGTCATGTAAATTAATGTGTAATAGATCTAGAGATTTCTAGACTAACAATAATAAATCTGTGGACCTCATTCACCAATCGCGAACAAACAACATTTAGCCACGTGGTTCTCTATCTCTTCTATACAAATTACGCAATCCATAAAGGCTATCACGTGATACGTTTTTTTTTTTCATTATCAATATTATCACGTGGCTAAATTTTGGTTGTTTACGATTGGTGAATGAGGTCCATTGTTATAGTTTAGAACTATGTCATGCTTTTAATTTTCTCAATACGCTATGATGCTGGACCAGTTGAGAATGGGGTGGGGAAGAAAGAGGGGGTGCTTTTTAAATGCAGTTATTTAAAAAGCAAATAGGTGAACGACCTGAATTGAAATTCGAGAGCTAAAGCCTCCTCAGTCTTTCAAGTCAATACACTAACAACCATGTCAGCAAATCGCGTGTGAAAATAAAAAGTTTTAGAGTTATCTGTTATTAGCTTCAAACTTTAAAGCGGCAACCTACAAAGTATAAAGGGGGCTAATTCAGCTTATACCATGACCTCAACCAAGTACAATTTCTTTCCCTTGTTCAGATACCAAACAAAATAATTAATTACCAACAGTTAATTGACTAATTGGTTTCATTTTGTTTATTGATTCTTGTTTTTGTTAGGGCAAAAAAAAAATTAATTGTGCAAAAATTCAGATTTGGTGTGGGAGAAATAACGTGTACAACCGTTTTACCAGACAGACAGACAGACAGACAGGTGAGTTGATATAAGCTTTGTTAAAAAAAACAAACAACTAAATTTTCCGTTACAATTTTGTTTTAAAGTGTGTTGGAGGGAAAAGTTGTGCAAATCCATTATAATACGTGGCCTCCTTAAGTCGCTAAACGACTTTGAGATGAATCCCTGGGCAGGAAATATGTTGCCCACACAGCTGTCCTCCCCCCCCCCCCCCCGCGTCCACGCAGCTGATGTGCCCAAAGGAACGTAAAGTGCCTAAACAGTTTGGGATCATTGGGATCAAAAGGCCTCGCCAGGGTGTTGCATTGTGTTATGACAGCTGAATAAGGGTAAATGCTCCTGATTTAGATTTTCTCAGTGTTGACTCCCAAAGTCTTTCGCTTTTTGTTGGAGTATAGCCAGTCGAGATTTGAATTCAGAATTAATTGTACTCCTAGATAGCCAGCCAAGGCTAACAAGCCTCCTAATGCCCTAGTAAAGTAAAAAAAAAAAGTAAAGTTCCCGTTTCCTACCTTGTGGTCTATAGGGCAGATGATGTAAAGGTCATCTGATTCTGTGGCCTACGGTTAACGAGGGTGTCATGTGGCCAGCACAACGACCAACCGCCTTTACTTTTCCCCCCAACTAATGTCAGGTACCCATTAGAGCTGGGTGAACTCAGAGGCGCCCGAAGATCCCGAAATTAAAAATCGCAGTCTTCACCAGGATTCGAACCCCGGACCTCGGTTCGGTAGCCAAGCGCTTTACCACTCAGCCACCGCGCCTCCTAGGCTTACTTGTTAAGTTACTCGCCTCTATATCTCTTTTCCAGTTGGTTTCGCCGGACCCATTATACAATTATTATAATTAAACTAATCTCAAATTTAAAGTGACTTTATGATAGAATGCAAAAAAAACAAAAACAAAAAAAAAAACGGAAAATAAAACTAAAAAAAACGTAAATAGTTAAAAAAAAAAAAAGTAAATAGAAAAAAAAACGTAAATATTAAAAAAAAAACGGAAACTAAAACTAAAAAAAAACATAAATAGTAAAAAAAAATAGTAAAAAAAAAACGACAATAGAAAAAACGTAAATAGTAAATAAAAACGGAAACTAAAACTAAAAAAAACGTAAATAGTAAAAAAAAACGGAAACTAAAACTAAAAAAAACGTAAATAGTAAAAAAAAAAACGATTTATTTCCGTGCAGACGATGCTTTGTAGCTATTCTTTCATGACTTTTCTTGTACTACCACGCGTATTTTAGCAATTTTCGAACGCCGAATCTTTGAAGTACCGTGTCGAACCAAGAGTGTTTCGCGTCAGGAGTAAGTTATCACGTGATACCAGTTATAAGCATAAAACTTTTGTTTGAAGCAACCTACTCACCTCCATGATGGTTTCAGGATGAATTCGTCACTTCCGTTATCACAAACGAGTTCGCTTTATTGAATAAAGCAGACTAATGTCGTGAACAGAACCATAACTGACGAGAGAGAAGAAAAAAACGAAAAAATCTGTTTTTAAAAGTCTTTTTACCAGACATACAGAGAGTTGGTCTAAGCTTTGTAAAAGTAAGATTTGGGTATTGGTCATTCTTTGTTGAGAATCGTTAGCTATTATCAATATTTATAATAAAAATAATAATTCCTATTAGAATACTTCAAAGCCCCTCAGATAGTTTGTAAAATGTTTTACTTATTTCGGATGTTCCTTCAGAGTTGAAGATAATTACTTCCTAGTCCAAACCTCCCGCAGGACGACGGGGGATGGGAGCGGGTAGGGTTTGAGCCCTGGACAATCGATAAGTCCGAACGATAGTCCAGCGCGCTAACCGCACGACCAGGCAGCCATCCGTTGGAGTTGAAGAGCTCTAACAAGGTTGTGGGATGTCAATATGAGATACAATGAAATGGTATCGACGAAAACAATGGCATAATGCAAAAAAAAAGTTTGTCCTCGGTAGACAATAGCTTCGTCTGCGTTAAAGTTTGCAAAATATGTAGGTCACGGAGCAACCTTACCAATTGAAGTGTTGTACTCATACCTAATCTTCCAACTTAAAGACAATCCTTTCTGTCCTGTTTTCTGTTAACAAACGTATGAGTTTTCTGGAGATTTTAATAATTTCAGATTTACATGAGCTCCTGGAAAATCAGGAGGCCAAGTAATAAAGATTTAATTTAATTATTTACACCTAGAACTAGCGCAGAGCCTATAAAAGTGCGGGGCCCACAGCGGCGCATATGTTGAAGTGGCCTAAGGCCGGCCAGGACCCCAGGAAGCCAAGCGCTTAACCACTTGGCCACCCAAGCTAATCCCGTTAAAAACTTTTACAAACACTGTAACCGCTTGATTAATAACCAACAAAATCTAGACTTAGGCATCGTAAGTTTTTAGATTTTTTTTCACTCTCTTAATATATATTCTTTTAACTCTTTCTATCCTAACTGACGATACAAACGTTGTTTCCATCAGAATGTGGTAAATAATTGCGGAGAGAAAGAGTTAAGCCACAGTAGTATTGAAATCTATATGAGTATTTAAATTTAGAGAAAAAGAAAACTTACACATTGAGCCTGCTCTCACCAGTGCTAAGTGGCAAGAAGATTTAAGAAGATTATTTAGACAGCTTAATCCAGATTATTTAGTCCTTTGCAGAATGACACACTCAAGAAAAAGAGAAAAAAAACAACCTAGTCAACTCCCGGGACGCTAGTGACTAGCCTATTAACACGGCACAGTATCCGTAACTATAGGGCGCTGGAAATATTTATATTCTTCTCTCAGACTGGCACCATGAGAGTTTAAACGATTGACAAATATCTGGGAGTTATCTGGGAGTTTTCGGTGCGAGAGAGAGGGGAGAGGGGGGGATTGAGCAAGGTGAGGAGGGGCTGCTTGATTAGGCGAGGGAATGGCGACACGCTTGAGGAGGGGGGGGGAGATTAAAAGGGGTGGTACAACTAAGACCTTAACTATTAACAATATTCGCTTTATTCAGATTCATGCTTTCTGGTTATTGAGACGTTATGACTTTAAGTTACAACTTATCTTATAGCTGAAAGAGATTCCTCAATGGACATTATAACGTCGTACCTAACCCAAGAGTCCAATGTTGTCATTTGTGTCTATTACAGATTAGCTCTTCGCCATTTCGTTGGTTATCATGAGTACCGTCTCCCCCCCCCCTCGGCATTTCGACTTCTTAAACTTTGACCCCCATTTCTTTTGCTCCATCCTACTCCCCTCCCCCTAACCAAAAAAAAACGTTAAGATTGTATGTGATAATTTCAAACATTGTTATAGCTTGTACCCAGTGGCGTAGCCTCGGATTTAGTCTGGATCATTTGAATGAGTTACTCGTTGAAGATTCTCAGTAAATTTTCTAAACATAGAATTTAAAGCAAGACAATAGAGCTTGTATTAGGTACAGTGGTTTAGAAAGGTTCTCGCAGGCCCGGGTTCAGTCCCCCCTCAACAAGGTAAGTTGAAAGTGACTGAAACATACATTGAATCATGCTGCATCACATGCTGAGGACAAACAGACATTGAACCATGCTGCATCACATGCTGAGGACAAACAGACATTGAATCATGCTGCATCACATGTTGAGGACAAACAGACATTGAATCATGCTGCATCACATGCTGAGGACAAACATACATTGAATCATGCTGCATCACATGTTGAGGACAAACAGACATTGAACCATGCTGCATCACATGCTGAGGACAAACATACATTGAATCATGCTGCATCACATGCTGAGGACAAACAGACATTGAATCATGCTGCATCACATGTTGAGGACAAACAGACATTGAACCATGCTGCATCACATGCTGAGGCCAAACATACATTGAACCATGCTGCATCACATGCTGAGGACAAACAGACATTGAATCATGCTGCATCACATGTTGAGGACAAACAGACATTGAATCATGCTGCATCACATGTTGAGGACAAACAGACATTGAACCATGCTGCATCACATGTTGAGGACAAACAGACATTGAACCATGCTGCATCACATGTTGAGGACAAACAGACATTGAACCATGCTGCATCACATGTTGAGGACAAAAATACATTGAATCATGTGGCATTACGTGCTGAGGACAAACAGACACTGAAACATGTGGCATCACGTGCTGAGGACAAACAGACATTGAACCATGCTGCATCACATGTTGAGGACAAACAGACATTGAACCATGCTGCATCACATGTTGAGGACAAACAGACATTGAACCATGCTGCATCACATGTTGAGGACAAACAGACATTGAACCATGCTGCATCACATGTTGAGGACAAAAATACATTGAATCATGTGGCATTACGTGCTGAGGACAAACAGGCACTGAAACATGTGGCATCACGTGCTGAGGACAAACAGACATTGAACCATGCTGCATCACATGTTGAGGACAAACAGACATTGAACCATGCTGCATCACATGTTGAGGACAAACAGACATTGAACCATGCTGCATCACATGTTGAGGGCAAACAGACATTGAACCATGCTGCATCACATGTTGAGGACAAACAGACATTGAATCATGCTGCATCACATGTTGAGGACAAACAGACATTGAACCATGCTGCATCACATGTTGAGGACAAACAGACATTGAACCATGCTGCATCACATGTTGAGGACAAACATACATTGAACCATGTGGCATCACGTGCTGAGGACAAACAGACATTGAACCATACTGCATCACATGTTGAGGACAAACAGACATTGAACCATGCTGCATCACATGTTGAGGACAAACAGACATTGAACCATGCTGCATCACATGTTGAGGACAAACAGACATTGAACCATGCTGCATCACATGCTGAGGACAAACATACATTGAACCATGTGGCATCACGTGCTGAGGACAAACAGACATTGAATCATGCTGCATCACATGCTGAGGACAAACAAGGTTAAAGCTCTGACTGAATGTTTCTGATGCACATTTTTTAAAGATCGAGCATTATCTTGAGCCCAGGACGAAAAAATTTCTAAAAACAAACAACAAAAAAAAAACATAATTGATGAAAGAGTCTATGTTCAAATTCCCCCCCCCCCCCCATATCAGTGTAAAACTGTGAGTGAGGCTTGTGAGTGAGGCTGTGGTTCAAATCCTAGAGCCCTACTCTGAAGAAACCTTCCCGAACATACGTAAAGTAATTTAAGGTGGCATTTGCTTTGAAGGTAGAGGAACTAGCCATTTTTCGTTTGGCACGCTTTGTTTGCAGAGCTGAGACCAATGCTCTTTCGCTTTTTTGGTCACCATCTTTCTCCTCATTCTTCTTCTTCTTTATCTTCTTTATGCAGACTGAGCCAAGGCAACACTGCGTGCTGATTATTTTCATGTGTTCATCACAGAATCTCTCCACTCAGTGCTTTCTACGGCTATGTCTTCCAAGTAGTCAATAAAAGTTCCAACACTACATTATAATTAGGATGGCTGTCTGGTCGTGCGGTTTGCGCGCTGGACTGTCGTTCCGATTTATCGATGGTCCCGGATCCAAACCCTGCCCGCTCCCATCCCCCGTCGTCCTGCGGGAGGTTTGGACTAGGAAGTAATTATCTTCAACTCTGAAGGAACATCCGAAACATGTCAAACAAACAAACAATTACTCTGAAAGAAAAACAAAACAAACAAAGAAAAATTAAAGACCAGAAAACGTCACACATTCTAACAAAGGATTTCTTTACCCCCAAACTCCAGGCCCACACCCTCAAACATATCTATACATACACACGAACACACTGATAGGCTGCAAGAGTTCATTTGCATAAATTAACTCGGCATTTACTCCAGAACACAGCCTCAGCTTTACACCTGCTGGCACTATCACGTGACCGTGATAATCAATTTCCCGCCAACACCGACTAAACTAATCTAACCAACAAGTCATTTTGGATTTTAAAAAAATACTTGCGAATCTTATAAAAAAAAACACAATCACAACTAATTTGGCCTACAAACAAAGTTGACCCTATAGGAAAACACAGTTTTTAACACACACAGAGAAAACAACAACACAAATAAACATATTGTTGTCAAAAAGAAAATATATAGATTTGAATAGCATCAGAATTGCCTTTTAATTATTTTTTTTATTTGACGACAAAAAGATTTATTTTTACAAAGTTCATATCAACTCTGGTAAAAAGTTCATACACCTTATTTCTAATAAATTTTCAAAGCATTAGGAACAAAACAGCAGACTTAGAAATTTTATTAGAATGTGAGAAACCAGACATAATTGCAGGCACAGAAACTTGGCTACATCCTGAAATTTATAATGCAGAAATTTTCAATAGTAATTATGAAATTTTTAGAAAAGATAGGGCTGATAATCATGGAGGAGTTCTTTTAGCAATAAAAAACACTCTTATAGCAGAAGAAATTACCTTACCTAACTCAAAAAATATAGAATCAACATTTTGTAAAATTAATACCACCTCAACATCCCTAATAATAGGCAGCATTTACAGACCACCAAATTCTAGTTTAGAATACATGCAGGAACTATGTAATCAGATTACGACACTTAAAGAGACAAATAAAAATGCAGTTTTTTGGATTATGGGTGATTTCAACCTACCTGATATAAATTGGAAAACACTAACCATAGATAAACACCAAAACCTTAAGGACATAAATGAGCTTTTCATAGAAACTTTACACAACCTAAGTTTAGATCAAATCATTAAAAAGCCAACTAGATTAAACAACACATTAGATCTCTTCTTAACCAACAGACCTGGATTAGTAGTTGATTATGATATTATCCCTGGTCTATCAGACCATGAGATCATAAAAATACACAGTCAGATAAAAGCAGTAGCCAATACAAAACCCAAAAGAAAAATCTTACTCTGGAATAAATGTAACCTAACACAACTACACCAAGCTGCATTAAACTTTCAACAAACATTCTTATTAGAAAAAGACATTAACCAACCAGTCGATGACCTCTGGAATTTTATTAAAAACCATCTTAAAAGCATTATAGAAAATCAAATACCAACTAAATACACATCAAACAAAATAAATAAATGCTGGTTTAATAATAGACTAAAGAAGCTTTGTAAACAGAAGGAAAACCTATATAGAAAATTTAAAGAAACTAATGCAGAAAGAGTTTACAAAAAGTATATAAAAATTAAACACTTAACCCAAAAAGTAAGCAGACAGCTGCAGAGTGAATACATAAACAATGTAATATCTAAAGACAACAATAAAAACCTATGGTCATACATTAAGTCTAAGAAAATGGAAACAACAGGCGTAGCGCCATTAAAAGATGAACATAACATAATACATAATGATAATGAAACTAAAGCAAACATTATAAACAAATACTTTGCATCAGCATTCTCAGCCCCAGGAGACAAAGACATATTACTGAATTTGAACCAAGTAGACAACATAGAAGATATAGTAGTACAAGAAAATGGAATTCAAAAACTATTAGCCAACACCAAACCAAATAAAGCTTCTGGACCTGATGGTATTCCAGCTAGATTACTCAAAGAACTAAGTAATGAGCTAGCCCCAGTGTTCAAAATACTCTTTCAGGCTTCACTTAACCAGGGCAGAGTACCAAAGGACTGGAAAGAAGCTAATGTCACCCCCCTATTTAAAAAAGGAGAAAAATCTGACCCAGGAAACTACAGACCAGTATCACTTACCAGCATCACATGTAAAATCCTAGAACACATAATATGTAGCAACATCATAAACCACTTAGACAAACATAATGTCCTCACACCATACCAACATGGCTTTAGGAAATATAGATCATGTGAAACACAACTAATAGGACTAATTGATGATTTTTCAAAAGGTTTAGATAATAGTGAACAAATAGATGCTATCTTACTAGATTTTTCTAAGGCTTTTGACAAAGTTCACCACCATAGTTTGCTTAAAAAATTAAAATATTTCGGCATTAATGGTCCACTGCATCAGTGGATTAAAGACTTTCTGATAGGGAGAGAACAAACTGTAATAATAAATGGCTCTAAATCAACACCGATAACAGTAAACTCAGGTGTACCTCAAGGAACAGTCTTGGGTCCACTACTATTTTTAATTTACATAAATGATTTACCAAATTGCATTAGTTCAGGAACAAAAGTCAGATTATTTGCAGACGATTGCATAATATATAGAACAATAAAAACAACACAAGACACAGATATTTTACAAAGAGAATTAGATGAATTACAGAAATGGGAATCAAATTGGAGCATGTCTTTCCACCCAGAAAAATGTCAGTTGTTAAGAGTAACAAAAAAACTAATACAAATTAATTCCACTTATCTTATTCATGGCAAACCAGTAACACAGACTAAAAACGCAAAATACCTAGGTGTTATAATAAATGAAAAACTGTCATGGAATCCACATATTGATGAAACTACAAAAAAATCAAACAAAGCATTAGGATTTATTAAAAGAAATTTCTATAAATCAAATAAGAACATAAAACTAAAATGTTATTTAACCTTGGTTAGGCCAATAATAGAATATGCATCCTCTGTTTGGGACCCCTCAACTCAAGAAAACATTAAGAAACTAGAACAGACACAAAATAGAGCAGTGCGATTCATAACAAACGAATATTCACATATGACTAGAGTAACACCTTTAGTAAAATCACTAAATTTAGAAAGCCTTCAGGACAGAAGGCTTAAAAGTAAACTAGCAATCATACATAAAACACTGAACCATAATCTTCAAATACAAAAACAAAATTTAATAAAATACTCTGAAAGACACAAAGATAAAGGCACATTCCTCGTCCCATATGCTAGGACAAATTTGTACAAATACTCCTTCTTCCCTAGTGCTATTAGAGCATGGAATGGGTTGCCTGAGCTAGCCAGGAAAACCAGTGACTTGGCAGAATTTAAGTCATTGGTTAATATGCATGACTAAATGCATGACGCGTAGGACGTAATCATCTTCTTTTTTTGAAGTAACGTCTGTATTATATAAGATAAGATTTCTCCCAGACCCGAACTCGGATCTAGCTGAAATTTCGCACAATTATTTCTTTTACCAGTTAGTTAATTAACTATTGGTAATTAATTATTTTATTTGTTATCTCGAGCTAGAGAAATAGATTGTACGTGAGTGATGTGGTCGTATTAATTGAATAAGCCCCTTTTACACTTTGTAGGTCGCCGCTTTCAGGTTTGAAGTAGATAACTATAAAACCTTCTATTTTTATAAGCGATTCGCTGAAATAGTGGTTAGTGCGTTGACTTGTGGAGGCGTTAACCCTCGGGTTCGAATTTAGGTCGCCTACCTTTTTTTTTAATACATGCATTTAGAAAGCGATCAACCAGATACCCATTTCTTTCTCCCCACTCCTTTCCTACTGGTCCAGACAAGTGATAGGATCATAGAGTATAGAGAGAACTAACAACATGGCTATATCAGCTCCTGGTAAAGTTCTGCTTTCGGCTTTATTGATGCTTGATTTAAACCTCAAAGTAAACAGTATATAGTCGATCTGGCTGTGCGTTTTGGTACCTGGTGCGTGTCGCGTAGTTCTTCTGGATCGTTTTTAAGGGAATAAGGTGTGAATACAGTGAGTTTATAGCTGCTCTAAGAGCCTCATTCTTCCGTCCCATATACAAAAACGTCTATCATTTTCTAACCATTGCTCAAATGCACCCTTTCCTATCCTGGCATTCCAGTCTCCCATTAGTATGAGGATATCCATTTTCGGAACTTCCTTGATTTCATTGTATACTTTTTATTTAATTAAGTCATGTCCACGAAGACCTTATTTGGAAGCATGTTAATTCTTCTTCCATTGGATTTTGTTTTACTATGAGATGTATACAGAAATGTATGCTCATATGGTAAAACTATAAACATTTCATAGCATGACGGTGGTCAGGGATCGTACTCTGGATTATCTAAATAAAAGTCCATAGAGAGGATACCACGCGATCAGACAGCCACCAGATTAAAAGGGGAAATAATTAACAACACTAAACAGTAGCATGAGGCAGACAGAGAAAGCGATGGGAAGACAATATAAAAGAATGGACGGACCTGCCATTGAAAGGGGTTCTAACTAAGGCCAAAGATAGAGGAGAATGGAGAAAGACGGTCGACAAATCCTGAATGGTGCTCCAACCGTCAAACAGACTAAGTGATAGGTAAAGGTAATATATATATATATATATATATATATATATATATATATATATATATATATATATATATATATATATATATATATATATATATATATATATATATATATATGGCTTGCTTAGAAAACAAACAAAAAATGAATGCTAGAGAATCCCTCCGCTCTCCTCCCCTTGTCTCCTCTACTCTAGTATGAAATGGATAGAGGGAATGTACGAACAACACTGAGAGATAAACTGCAGTAAAAAAAAAAAAATTGAGGAGTCATTGAGGACGTTCATTGAAGTGCTTTTATTTGGCCTTACCACTTCATGCCCACGTGACACAGCTCGACACATTTGATTGGACAGTCTCTATAAAACTCTTGATGGAATATTTACAATGTACGAGATACCCCACTTTATATCAACCTAGACCTAGAACTATGACCAGCCTAGAATGCGCGCAGACAAGATGGGAACATCAGTTTATTGCGCTTACAAAATGACGGCATGTCTGTAAATAGACAAGGGCGTGTCATGTCTTTTGTTGCTTTTATATCAAGCTTATTATCAGCTGTCTGTCTGTCTGCCTCCCCACCAGGGAGGGCAAACTCCATCCACTAAACAGGCTTTAAGTTTTCATCTAGCCCTGGCTATAATTCAAAAAACATAAATGGAAAAGTGGTTTGAGTGCTGGGACAAGTCCCAAAAAGCCTGTGGAGTCTGGGAGCGCATGAGGCGCCCTGACCGCACTTCCCCGTGTTGGAGGCTGTCCAGGCCTGAGCAAGCTATTATAGCACAGTGCAGAACATGCCACTGTCCTGTTGGCTCATATTTCTAACGGCTATCGACAAATTTCGATTCACGGTGCCCCCATTGCGGGGAAGAAGAGGAAACCGTGCCTCATATTCTGTTTGACTGCCCCAGACTTGCTAATCTCCATCTCGACAGGCCTGGGAAACCCAAAATTCTCGACCTGTATGGTGACATGAATGCACTTCGCAAGACAGCAGGGTTTCTGTCCAGGGCTTTTGCAAGAGAGGATTTAAGCCTCTCAAGCCCTCACTCAAATGCAGTTTGATGAGGATGATGATGATTTCTGAAGATGATGATGTAATTTCAGATGTTGAATGTAAAAGAAGCTCTAGCCAAGGTGAAGGACATGTTGCGACGTGTCAGTCGAATGATAGACTTGAACATTTTAGCGGATTTTTCTTCTTGGCATGTGTCAATGTTATATGATTTACGAAGGGCATTATCCAGAGCAAAAGGAAAAGTACACCTGTTGTTAAAAGAATGGCTCTGATGGGGACGATTTAGTCTCATAACAGCAAAAAAACAACAACCCTATATTCTTTTGTTGTCGACTATCTTCAACTTAATGTATAGAAATGAAATAGAAATGTGTGACTTAATTTATTGCGCGGTTGAAATATTAACTCTTTCTCTCCGTAATTTCTTACCACATTCTGGTGGAATCAACGCTGGTATCGTCAGTCAGGAGAGAAAGAGTTAAAAGACGTATGAAGAATTAATCTGTATTGGAAAATTGAAAAGGATGGCATCCGGCTACAAATACCATTGACAAGGAAGTCGTCGCCATGATTGATGTAAAGTAGAAAAACAATGGAAGGATATATTGCACGAACTGTTTCTATAAAAGCAGAGCATTTGACATTTTGGACTATATTAACAACGAGTCTTTACTGAATGAAAAATGTTCACGAAATGATGGAAATGTTATCTAGGTAAAACCCATAGCTCAGCGGTTCTCAACCTTTTAAGCTCGGCGACTCCTTTTTACAATCCCCCACTCTGCCGCGACCCCCACCCACACAGCAATAGAAAAATAGACAATAACAATTCATTTTTTCGATGGTCTTAGGCGACCCCTGGCAAATCGTCAATCGACCCCCAAGGGGGTCGCGACCCACAGGTTGAGAACCCCTGCCATAGCTGAAAGTACATGTGTAACGTGAAATTATTATTTTTTTTAGCAAACGACGTAAAAGGCTATCAGAGTCAGTATGACTGAAATCATCTTTGTATAGTGTTTGACAACACACCTGACATAGCACACCTGACATAGCACACCTGACATAGCACACCTGACATAGCACACCTGACACTAGCACATCTGACATAGCACACCTGACATAGCACACATGACACTAGCACACCTGACATAGCACACCTGACATAGCACACCTGACATAGAACACCTGACACTAGCACATCTGACATAGCACACCTGACATAGCACACCTGACACTAGCACACCTGACATAGCACACCTGACATAGCACACCTGACACTAGCACACCTTACACTAGCACACATGACATAGCACACCTGACACTAGTACACATTGATAAGATTCAATATTTTTTTTTTTAATTTTGAAGGAGAAAATAAAAATCGAACGAGATCAACTTAATATCTTAAAATGTCTAGAAAGGGGTGTGTGGTTGGATTGATAAGTGGAGCTCAAAGATATGAAAATGCAGCTTCAGTGTCTGGAACCATGGAGGAGTACAGGAAACTATTAAGAACTATCCACAATGTAATGTAATGGATGTGTATAACATTCGAGTAGTTACCTAATGTCTTCAAGATTCATCTTCAGTAAATACGTCTTTGCTTAGCATTTGGTTTTTTGGTACAATCGAAATACTTAATTCGTTCGACTAGAGGCGCAACTTAAGATTCTTTTATTTTACCTATCTTTACTTTTTTTTTTTTTTTGGGGGGGGGGGGGGGTATACTAGAGGGCCAAAGATTCACAAGACTATGCCTATCTTTAAACTATTGACGCAGTGGTGACTAATCAAACCTTTTCTTTAACAAAAGCATAACATATTAGCGCAAATTGTTATAAAAAAAGACTCTTCTTAAAAAAACAAAACAAAAAAAATGTGATTCAGAAGAAAAAAAAATAAAAACAAGAAGAAACTGTCAGGCTATCCCAAGATACTGGACTCCCTATTTAAGAAGAGAAAAGGGTAATAGGCGATAGTATGCCGCCCACGCCTGATCCGGTTCTTTCTGTGGTCTTACCGTAGGCAATGGGCTCATAAACCTACCCTCCAAGGCTGTACCATCGCAAATTAAAATTAAGCCGAAAAAAAAATTAGTTTTTAAGGTTTCTTATTATGAGTAAAATCTTGACCCGTCTTGTGAATATTTATCTCCGCTCTTGGTTGTAAAAAAATTATTTTTTTTAGCTCAAACCAGGTATCGAACTCGTGATTTTGCCACCGTTAGCTCTTAATAAGGGCCTGATGCCCAATGGGATGTGGGTTTATAGATACTTTGCAAAGTATCATTGTGGTAGATAATATCTCTTGTACCTATTAAGCGCTATGGCGCATTCAAAAATTTTATTTGGATATTTTACAAAATCTGGTAAAAGATGATTTTGAAAATTCTACAATATATCATAAAAAATTTGTGTTCTTTTCTACTTTATAAAATAAACATACAAAAACAGCTCAAAAAATATAATAATACAATAAATTAATATTATATTTTCAATTTTATTTATTTAAAAAAAGTAATCTAACAATTGTTAAAAATTTTAAACACTTTTACTCAAATGTATTTGACATTTTCAAAACATACAATTTTTGTATTGAGTACGCAAGAGTGTACTTTCCCTTGTGACCGAATTTACTGAGTTACCTCCCCTGTCTGAGACAACCTCTTTTTACACACATAATAATTTGCAACAGCTCAACATAATATGCTTGAAAATAATTGTTTATATTGTTTTTATGTTCACTTTGAGAAATTGTCCGCGAAAACATTCTGATTTCATGGAAATGTTATCACTTCAAATCGATAGTCCTAGACACTCTCCGAGTTTCTCGTCCTTCGGCCATTTTCCTTGTGTGAAGAGAGGATAACGGCGCATTAGGTAAATGAATCAGGTGGCTACCAGTAGATTCTAGTTGAATCGTGAGATGGCCTACATAATAGCTAGACAGTCTCATTCTATTGCTAAATATCTAGTTTCCACTAATTATTGTTTACTACCAGGTGCGGACTGGCTATATGGGCATTCGGGCAAATGCCCGGTGGGCCGGTAGGACAACAATAAGCCTTCTTCATTGAAATCACGTCTGTATTCTATTAGATATGGGCCGCATGGATGCCACTATTAAATTGTTAAATGTTTTATAGTAATCCTTTTCAGGTGAAGGGGCCTCTGAGCGAAGTATTATTTTTTTAACCTTTTAACAGACTCTACTTTGGCCTACTAATTTAATCTAACATATTTTCCGAAATAATGTAATAGCCTACTTCCGTAGAGATGTATCCTTTTAGGGCCTATACACTTTGCGATTAAAAAGCAACATAAGGTCCTTATAAGGACATAGTGTTCACTGTAAGCATGTGTACAGCTATCGATACATTATCAAAATTAACATAATGATTTTGAGGACAGGTAGGCCTTGAACTGGATGTCCATCATATAATATACAATTTATGGGCCGGATGGTATAGAAAAGCCCGGGCCGATTTCGGTACCCAGTCCCACCCTGTTTCCTAATGATTAAAAATACTGGATGCAAGGTCCTTTGGTATTCTTGCATGAGGCATGATATTAGTGCTAAATACGAAGCGAGTGTAGCCAATTGAAACTGTTTGTTTCTGACGGGTACTTTGAGAATAAGGTCTTATAGTGAAAGTTTTCTTGATTTTTTTCAATTTGTCCCCTGTAACTCCTTAGACTTTAGAACGTGGTTATCTTGTTAGAATGTTTTTAGGTGGTGAGGCTGGTTAAAGTTAGTGCTGTATAGTTCGGTATAAGGAATATACAAAATTTTGTCTTGAGATGATTCGACTAGTTTTATGGTTGTAGACATTTATTTCGACATTGATTAAGTCGTTAGATAAATCGAAATTTTAACTTAAAAAAAAAAAATCTCTTCCAGGGGAGGTAATATTTATAACCATGGGATAACTCTGCGAAGGAAAGAACACTCGTACGTAAGAAATACTATAATTTAACGTTTTTAAAAAAAGTAAAATACATTTGAGTAAAGGTAAAAGTATGCTATGTTAACCCAATTCTTTATATTAACTTGTATTAAACGTGTACATACAATCACAAAGAGGAGTGGCTCAACCAATGGGCATCAGAAACACAGGCAGAGCCATGTACAAAGAAATGACTATGCAAATTGGACAACATCAACTACCTCCCCCGCAAAGAGCAATCCACAATCTTCCAACTAAGAACAGGACACACCTCTGTTAAATTACCATCTGAACAAAATAAACTCCACACAACTCCCCCTTTGCAGACACTGCGCCCACCCTTATGAACCGTAAACCATATCCTCTTTGAATGCCCCTTCCTAATCCATCTTAGGCAGACCCTACTTCCATTACAGCCCAACATAAGAAGTTATTTTGGAAACTTTAAAAAGAAAAAAAAAACGCCTCGTGAGGGATTCCCACGGGTTTTTCCATAGGCGCCGACTCATCCCTGGCCTTGAATTTTCGCGAGTTGTTTGTAATATTTGTTTCGAGTCGAATAGCCCGCCCTGTAAGTTGATCTAGTGATTAGAAAGTCCATTTTAAAACATTGTCACTTTTACTTGAAATGGCTGTTAGTTGAGAGTAGAATAGTTGTCGCCGGTTATAGAGTGTAGATGTAGATCTACATTAAGTTCATTTGTGCTCTAGTTTAAAATACATTTATCTTCTTTTCGTAGTAAAATCAGTTAAAAACGGAATCTGTTTTATAAATAAAAACGGAATCTGTTTTATAAATATTTAATATTAGAACTACTTAATATTTAATTATTATTAAAGGTATTTATTTTATTTTAGTTGGTGTTTTTTTTTCGTTGTTTTGTTTTAAATTGTGCAATTATTCCGTATTGGATTACTATTTGTATTATTCTGTTTTGAATTATTGATCATTTGTATCTTTAATGCAGCGTTCTAAAACTTTGGGTCCTCCATGGTGGGATTGGGAGGGGGGGGGAAAGCAACTTCCTGACAAAAAGGGGTATTATAAAGTGTGTGTGTTTCCTAGGCGACGGTAAAAAGAGATTAAGCAATTGATTGGTGGTTATATGCATTGAGGATGATGAAATTAGTGAAACGGCAGACGATCTTGAAACATGAAAGAGTAAAGACGTTGTTTTGTCCTGAGCTAGATTTCGTTTAAATATCAGTTTATTTCATTAATATTAGATCTCCATCTCAAGTTAAATCTGTGAATATTGAAACAGTTATATTGAGTTTATGTTCACATTAGACGTTTTTTCAAGTTATTTAAAATTTATTTATTAAAAATATAAAACGTCTACATTGGTTCAGTTGTACTAGCTGTTTGGAGCGACAAGCCACCGACCAACTAGGAGAGGGGGCGATGAAAAAATGTTTTATTTTCCGTGTAATTTTATCTGAATAGTATTAAATTACAAGTATAAAAATTAATATATCTTAAGTAGGAGACGTCGTTTTATCTTCTAATAAGAATCTTGTTAAATATAGACGGCTTTTTGCGAGGGGTGGATGCATCAATATGGGTCAATATATGTCCATATTGGCATTTTAAAACGTCTCCGCTAGTGTGATTCTTCTGCATTTTTTTTTTTGGTCTAAGAATGGTCGAGTTCTTCTGTTTATTGCACTTCTTTATACTGACGACTATTGTGTGGAAAAAATAACCCTCTGCGACAGAGACGTCTTACTTAACACGAAGAATATATTTAAAAAGATCACGCCCATTACAGACTGTAAGACGTAATCATCTTTTTTTTTTTTTTTTTGTTTGAAGTTGCATCTGTATTTGATAAGATAAGTAAAATAAAGGATAGAAAATGTGATCTAGAAAAATAGAGAGAGAGTAATGTCCATTTAAGTAAATGCGTGCTACGCTGTATAAGGAGTTTTTTGAAAAGTATACCTATATGGACATTTAATCAGAGAACCTATATGGACATTTAATCAGAGAGCCTATATGGACATTTAATCAGAGAGCCTATATGGACATTTAATCAGAGAGCCTATATGGACATTTAATCAGAGAGCCTATATGGACATTTAATCAGAGAGCCTATATGGACATTTAATCAGAGAGCCTATATGGACATTTAATCAGAGAGCCTATATGGACATTTAATCAGAGAGCCTATATGGACATTTAATCAGAGAGCCTATATGGACATTTCATCAGAGAGCCTATATGGACATTTAATCAGAGAGCCTATATGGACATTTAATCAGAGAAGAGAGGGACAAAGGATGAACGAATGATTATTTTCAACGTTCCGATGGATTCATTCTCTCATTAGTACATTCTACCCGAGGCGCGGTGGCTGAGCGGTAAAGCGCTTTGCTTCCGAACTTGGGACCGGGGTTCGAATCCTGGTGAAGACTGGGATTTTTAATTTCGGGATCTTCGGGCGCCTCTGAGTCCACCTAGCTCTAATGGGTACCTGACATTAGTTAGGGAAAAAGTAAAGGCGGTTGGTCGTTGTGCTGGCCACATGACACCCTTGTTAACCGTAGGCCACAGAAACAGATGACCTTTACATCATCTGCCCTATAGACCACAAGGTCTGAAGGGGGGACTTTACTACCATTCTACCCTGTCATGATTAAGCTTGAACAACTTTCTCGTCTGTAATCAGAAATTATTTTTTTTATTTGGTCTAGTATTAAAATGAAATGCATGATCTTTTTATATAACACAGAGTAAAGTTTATAAAATCTAACATTTATTTAATTTATTTATTTAACGATGGTATTGTCAATTAGGAGAGAAAGGGTTAAATGTAACTAAAATCATACAAGGATGGTGCAGCAAGGAAGCATCTACATACTAGAAAGACAACTCATATCTCCCTAACAAAAAAAAAACTCATTTCTACGGTCTTTGCCCCTGGGTAAATTCTAAATTTTTGTGTTACCTCCCCTGGAAGACTGTTAGAAAAATAATTCATATCTCCTAACAAAGAATTTCTTACAACGGTCTTTGCCCCTGGGTAAATTCTACAAAGGGACCCAACCGTTCAGAAACAGTAAAAGAGAGCATGGCGAGAATTGCGATCCCTGGAACTGTAAACAGAAACATTACCTACGCGACAACATGCCGGACTCACAAATCAGAAAGAGAGACAAGAAGAACAAAGGAAACGGATATTCACCCCCCCCACACCCCCATGGTTATTGTAAAACAAGGATCGAGCCAAAAAGCAAGAAAACAAGACGGAAACGAAATAATAACTCCAAAGGGAGCGAACACGTTTGGAGCCACAAGTTTTTAATAAAATTGTTTCATTGCGTTTTTGTACATTTTCGGTCATGTGGCCCGCGACACGGGTGTCGGAAATTAAAATGGCTTGCAGGACGAATTAGGTTGGGCAGCACTGGTCTAAAATATTATGATGTCGAATTTTCATTATTTTTTCTAGTTTACGAGATTTAAACGGGACGGACGGACAGACAGACCACACAAAACTAATAGCGTATATTCCCCTTTCGGTGCCGCTAAAAATAATAATGAAATACCGATACTGTCGTGTTAAAAAGCTCATCATACTACAAACTTACTCTGTCTTTCTGGTATGAATTTTAACGGAACAAGTTATTTCTATCAATTTTAATTTTTTGATCATGTTGAATCTTTCTAAAATTATTCATTGTTCCTAAAAAAAAAATACACAAATTAATACCCCCCCCCCAAATAAAAAAGCTATTTAAAAAAGCAACTTCAAAAGTTAATTAAATAGTGATGATCAATAATTGTTATGAAAAATAAAAAAAAATGCACTACACATTTCCGGTATTGATGCAGTAAATGTAGAGTTCTTCCCCTAAAATAATTCATTTTCCAGGTTGTTGTTTTTTTATTATTATTTTGCTTGTTTTCTAAGTACGATTGTCGAGATGGTCTTTGACCTTTGTTTTAAGAATACTTCTTGACACTCTAAGGGTGGCGTTATTGCTGAAAAAAAATTGCAAGAAACTGAATTGAGTATCGAATAACCTCCCTTAGTTTTCCTTTTAAAACTGCAGTAATGTTTGCTTTTCTTTAAATACAGTTTTAGTATGTGGAATTATTCTTATTGCAGAAACTACTGCCATTGCTTATATTAAAATTGCGTGTTCCAGTGTCTTCGCCTTTAAAACCGAAGAACATTCTACACCAGGGGTTCTCAACCTGTGGGTCGCGACCCCCTTGGGGGTCGAATGACGATTTTTCAGGGGTCGCCTAAGACCATCGAAAATATGGATTGTTTTTGTCTATTCTTCTATTGCTGTAAGTGTATGTGTGGAGGGGGTCGCGGCATGGTGGATGATTGTAAAAAGGGGTCGCCTGGCTTAAAAGGTTGAGAACCGCTTTTGTAACCCTGTGCACCAGCTATATGGATGTAAATAACAATATAATAATAATCCTTATTATCAGTTATGAAACTAGTCTAACAAATTATGCATACACCAGACAAAACTATAACAAAAAAATCTGCTTTTTTTTTTTTTTTTTTTTTTACATTTCTAACACAATTTTTAATTAAGTTAATAATATGTTTTACTTTGTTCTCCAATATTCTTAAAGGATTATTTTAGTGTTTCTAGTTTTGTTTACACCAGGCATGTCAAACACGGCGTTCGGGGGCCGCATGCGTCCCGCGACCACTTTGCATGCGGCACGCTTGGCCACATAAAAAATTTTCAAAATAATGTTAAACTATTACGATGGAAAATAAGAGATGACTAGCTACTTCAAATGCAAAATAGTATTGTTTAACTGAACAACGAGAGTGAGTATGCAGTGAAAGCAAGCTACATTCTGTCAAACTTAATTGGAAGCCGCAGCAAATCAAGTAGTGAGTGTGATTTTATGAAGGAGTGTGTCGTTAAAGCTGCCGAAGTAATTTGTCCAGAAAAGGTGAAAGCATTCAAAGAAATAGCGTTAACTAGGAACACTGTGGTAGATAGAATAAATGACATGTCAGTCAGCATGCATGAACAATTAAAGAACAAAATAGTTGATTTTGAATTCTTTTAATTGGGTTTCGATGAGTCAACTGATGTGACGGGTGTATCACAGTTGGCTATATTCATAAGGGCTTGTGACAGGAATTTTGTGATACATGATGAGCTACTTGTTCTATGCATAACACCACAACAAGCGAGGATGTTACAGGAGGTGATATTGCAGTACAATTTATCTTTGGTTAAGCTAGCTAGTCTAACAACGGATCGCGCACCAACCATGAAATGAAATGTTTTGATGCAAAACTACTTGCATGAATAAGAGAGACTGATGCTAATTTTAAATTTGCTCATTTTTCAGTTCATCATTCACCAAGAAACATTTTGCGCAAAGCACGCAAAGCAATTACAGTTCCAACATGTCATAAGACCGGTTTCAGTCGCTCCATTTAAAGCATCGCCAATATTCAATGTTTCTGATAATTAATTATTTTGTTTGATTGTGTTGCCTACTACACAGAAGTCCGCTGGCTCTCGTGTCATAAAGTATTGAAGAGATTTTGCACTGCGTGAAGAAATTGTATTGTTTCTGAACATGAAAGGCGAACCTGTTGAACATTTCCAAACTGACGAATGGGTTCAGAATTTGGCATTTGCAGTTGATCTCACTGGTCACCTGCAAGACTTGAATTTGAAACTTCGAAGTAAAGACAAAATTGTCACAACTGCGTGTGATGATGTGAAGTGCTTTTAAGCAAAATTACGAATGTGGATAAACCAAATATGAAGAAAAAATCTTGTTCACTTCTCAACGTGTCAGGAACTTAAAAGATTAAATACGGCTACAACATTTGGTAAAGATGCTTTCAATGACAGTTTTCGTGACTTGGTTCCGTACAAGCAAGAATTTTCGTTGTTTGTATCTCCATTTTCATTTGCTTCTGAAAATGCTGCTGGTAATGTGCAACTAGAGCTGCTAGAATTGCAGTCAAATTCTTTTTGAAAGCGAAGTATATAGAAGTGGCTTTGTCAAAATTTTACAGTTTTACATACCTGAACTGTATATAGAGTTGTGGAAATTTGCAGCCAGAATTCTAGCTATGTTTACAAGCACTGATCTCTGTGAGCAGTTCTTTTCCATAATGAAAGCTACAAATCATCACACCGTTCGATATTATCTGATCAAAATTTGTCGTCAGTGATGAAAGTGTCAGTGACAAAAAAACTTCCACCTGACATTAATAAACTTGTATCCCAGAAAATATGTCAAGCATCAGGACAAACAAAATAATGCGTAATCATAGTAATTTTTAATTACCAAATCGTACAACAAATGTAGCTAAATTAGGGACAGGTATGCTATTAATTAACGTATTCTATTGTATTGTTTCTAATTTACATAAAACTAGTAGGCTGTTTTGCAACTGATTTTTGGCTGCGGCCCATCAGGTCATAAAAAGTTTTGATGTGGCCCATACACCTTAATGAGTTTGACAAGCCTGGTTTATACTATATAGTCTTTGTCCAGGTTTTAAACGTGTTCGCTCCCTTTGGAGTTATTATTTCGTTTCAGTCTTGCTTTTTGGCTTGATCCTTGTTTTACAATAACCATGGGGGGGGGGGGGGGGGGGTGAATATCCGTTTCCTTTGTTCTTCTTGTGTCTCTCTCTCTGATTTGTGAGTCCGGCATGTTGTCGCGTAGGTCATGTTTCTGTTTACAGTTCCAGGGGCCGCAATTCTCGCCATGCTATCTTTTGCTGTTTCTGAACGGTTGGGTCCCTTTGTAGAATTTACCCAGGGGCAAAGACCGTTGAAAGAAATTCTTTGTTAGGAGATATGAATTATTTTTCTAACAGTCTTCCAGGGGAGGTAACATAAAAAATACTTAGCAATTTTGCAAGGGAAAGAACAATCTTACGTAAAAAATACTACAATAAAACTTTTTTACAAAGTAAAATACATTTAAGTAAAAGTGAGTAATATTTACAAATTACTCATTGTATGACAAAATTATAAAAAAAGAGATTATAATAAAAATAAAAAATATTAAATCTCATAGGAAAGTTATTGTTGTAAGCAAAATACTTTTAAGTAAAAAAAAACCTAACTCTTATTTAATCTATTTAGTTTTCAAGCCAACCTTTTCTTGATAATTGCTTAAATATAAAATGCCATTTTTTTTAAAGCGTTACAGCGCTTACTTACTACTATTTAGACTAGAAGGTAACATTTAAGACCATAGACTTAAAAGATCCTTTTACAAGACTCGTCCACGGCTACCTGTTTAGGTTACTAGACAAGACAAACATAGACAAGTCGCTGATAAAATACATAAAGGACCCCACACACCACGAGTACATCTTTCGCCTTTTTCCTAAAGATCATAACTCCTAAAAAAAATCATACTTATATGGATCATTTATTTCTAAAGGTAGTCTTGCCGAGTTAATCTGGACGGTCTCTTTTTATAGTTTTCTAAAGCTTTCTGTGCATTCGTTATTGGGTTATTGTGTTCTTTATGATATTCTATGCGTTATTAGTGAGACGTGACGAGTATTTAGTGTAATTTATTCTAGACACTCTTTAGTCTCTACATTTTAATACTTCATAAGTTTTGTTCACCCATTCACTTTTTTTTTCTATTTGAATTTACTCATTTGAGGTTACATACATTACAAAGTCATGTCTGTAAAAACTTTCTTGATTAAGAAAAAATATTTGGAAGGTGGATTGGTCCAGCCTTCGGTACTCTATTGCTCAAATTGGCAGTCTCAAGAGGCTATTAAGGCCTCAATGGCTAGTCTCATGACTTTTTAAGTCTCACTCAGGTCGAAGTGGGTTCTCTCTATAGATTTGAGAACCCCTTCGTCTGGTTCTTAGTTTCAAACAGTCCAAGGGTGAGAGCCCTTATTTTAGGAAAGACCTTCGGGACAGAAAGCACCCTCAAAGTTGAGGTTTCAATCAAAGAAGATGAAACTGGCAACGTAACACTGCATTATGGGTAGCGCCCACGATAGTTAAAAACAAGGTCATAGAAATCTTCGAATCTTTCAGTGAAGAAGGTTCCAAAATAGAGCTTATCAAGCTGAGCAACTGAGACAAGTGGATGGCTTGGATAAAAATCCGCAAACAGACCAAGCTCCCTCACTATATTCAGCTAAAATACGAGGATGATCCAAGGACCTACAAAGTCCTTGTGACTATTCCGGGGCGCAGACAGCAGTGCTGGAACTGTGGGCAGGATCAACACTGGTCAAACCAGTGTCCCAGTAGGACTGTCCTGAAAGGGAAGGGAAAAGTCCCAGGAAAAAAAAAAGCAGGAGCATAATGCCAAAGGCACTTATGCCTCGATCTTGAGGGGGGGGGGGGGGGATGAAACGGGAAAAACATACCAAACATGACACACAAAGTGAAACACAAAATGACACACAAAGTGAAACACAAAATGACACACAAAGTGAAACACAAAATGACACACAAAGTGAAACACAAAATGACACACAAAGTGAAACAGAAAATGACACACAAAGTGAAACACAAAATGACACACAAAGTGAAACACAAAATGACACACAAAGTGAAACACAAAATGACACACAAAGTGAAACACAAAATGACACACAAAGTGAATCACAAAATGACACACAAAGTGAAACACAAAATGACACACAAAGTGAAACACAAAATGACACATGGCTGGAAAAGGATGTAAAGGTCATCTGTTTTTGTGACCTACGGTTAACAAGGGTGTCATATGGCCAGCACACCGACCAACCGCCTTTACTTTGCCCCAACTAATGTCAGGTACCCATTAAAGATGGGTGGACTCAGAGGCGCCCGAAGATCCCGAAATAACAATCCCTGTCTTCACCAAGATTCGAACCCCGGTCCCCGGTTCGGAAGCCAAGCGCTTTACAGCTCAGCCACCGCGCCTCATTAGTAGTAAACCACTAAAAGAATGGGGCCAAGAGATCTCATTCGATTAAAACAGAAAATCATATCAAAATTGAACATTGGGCCGGCAAGGAACGGAAGCACAATAAGAAACCAGGAGCGAACACGTGAAAACCCAAGAAAGGGAAACGAAGATTAACTCCAAGAAATCAAGAACAAGGGCAGACTTTTACTGTTTATGTAACCACTGTTTTTCTTCTGTTGTTCTTGTATTGAGAACCAATTGTGAACTCATGATATTTAAACAAATATTTTTTTTTATAAAGTTGTACTTTTTAATAATTATGTCAATAGTTGTTGCTTTACGAATGTTGCATGTTAAGGCTTCCGCGTGGTGTTGATTCTTTGAAATATATCTAGTGTAGATCTACGTCTGACTGGAAGTAATGCTGAACTCGAACTACTTCAGTAACACCGGCGAAAGGCCGAAACAATCAAAATTTGTAGTCGACGCTGATGTTGGTCTACAAATATATATAATAATCAAAAAGGGAATCGTCCGATGTCAGCTATGTCCGTAAATCCGTATATCTATTGTACTGCTCTACACGAAGCGTCTTATTTTAGCGTCACTTAGAGCGTTCTTGTTTTTTAACCAACTTTACGTCATCGTCGCTAAATAAAACTTTACCCTATTCCTGAAACAAATAACTAATTCCTAATCATGTCATAACATGCAAAAATAATTTTCCACCACCATTATCCGTATTGTGCATACTTGTGCAGTCTACAAGCAAATATTTTTATTGAAACACTGTTTTTCATCTGTTGTTCTTATATTGAGCATCAACATAACCTCATATCTCAACAAACAACAATTTTTACCAAGTTAATATTTATGTTCATCCCTTTTTTATTTTACATATATGTTATATTGCTTTACGAATGTTACAACAATAATTCTCCACTACCCTTGTCAATAGTGTGCCTGCTTGTGCAGTCTACAGACATACTAAAGAGGGGAAGAGGAACTCTAATTGACCCCTGTGACTAAAAGACAGCCATCTTATATAATACAGACGTAACTTCAAAAAAAGAAGATGATTACGTCCTACGCGTCATGCATTCAGTCATGCATATTAACCAATGACTTAAATTCTGCCAAGTCACTGGTTTTCCTGGCTGGCTCAGGCAGCCCATTCCCACTAGGGAAAAAGGAGTATTTGTACAAACTTTTTCTAGCATATGGGATGAGGGATCTGCCTTTATCTTTGTGTCTTTCTGATTATTTTATTAAATTTTGTTTTTGTATTTGATATGGTTCAGTGTTTTATGTATAATTGCTACTTTACTTTTGAGTCTTCTGTCCTGAAGGCTTTCTAAATTTAGTGATTTTACTAAAGGTGTTACTCTAGTCAAATGTGAATATTCGTTTTTTTTATCTGTTTTCTTGAGTTGAGGGGTCCCAAACAGAGGATGCATATTCTATTATTGGCCTAACCAAGGTTAAATAACATTTTAGTTTTATGTTCTTATTTGATTTATAGAAATTTCTTTTAATAAACCCTAATGCTTTGTTTGATTTTTTTTTATAGTTTCATCAATATGTGGATTCCATGACAGTTTTTCATTTATTATAACACCTAGGTATTTTGCATTTTTAGTATGTAAAGAAATCCATTAAATCAAATACATTTGCAATTAGAAAACCACTACTGTAATACTTAAAAAAATACATACATATATGTCCAAAAAATTATTTGTTACAGGTCTGAAAGATAATACTCTTTTTGTAGGAAACGTCAGTATTTATGCTTTTAATTAAGCTTCTTCATCATGGGTATCCTTGGGCTCAATGCCTCTTTTCTTTGCCTCTTTTGTGGGCTTTCTTTGCCTTCTTTTGTGGGCTTTCTTTCTTTGCCTTCTTTTGGGGACTTTCTTTCTTTGCCTTCTTTTGGGGGCTTTCTTTCGTTGCCTTCTTTTGGGGGCTTTTTTATATATTTTTTTTTATTTTGAAAACGTTTCCACATTTTACAACCATTAAATTGTAATTAATTAAACAAAGTATAAAACATGATTGACTTATATAGTAAGTAAATATAGTAAATATACGTAAATCGTAGATAGTAACCTGTTTTTTTTTAAACAAAAAAATGTTGGAATTGATGATACTAACTGGTGCTGTACTTTAAATAATAGAAAACATACGAAACTGCCAGGTGTTCCTTCTGTAAATTGTACTTTCAGGTAATATAACCTTTTTAATATTTAACATAACTCTTAACTCTTTCTCTCCGTAATTATTTACCACATTCTGGTGAAATCAACGCTGGTATCGTCAGTTAGGAGAGAAAGAGTTAAAAGTATTTGGTGCTGAACATTAATTAATAGAAATAGATAGAATGTAGGCCTACTGGTATCAGATAATAGGCCTATACTTTTTTTTATGATAAATTCACAGATTTCTTACCAGACGAATTGGTATTTGCAATACTCATAGATATGTTCCTTGGGTACTAACTTACACCGTATTGTATGTATTGTAGCCCTAAAACAAACTTTAAAGACCCTCAAAAAAAAATGTTCACCAACTCTATGAAAGCATTATAATTTCATCGATCTAGGCTATGTTTACCATATTTACATGAAAAGATCGAAAGGATCTAGATCTAATTTAGAAACTACACTTTGCGCAGATAGTTTTTTACTTTGACACATGAAAATACAAAATATAGTCGATTGATTTCATTATTTAATAAAATTAACCTTCAAATTTGTGTTTCAAATGCATTTTTACAGAAATTCGTTCCTTATATCTGCGAATTTACAATTCCTGACGAATATTCTTTAATTAGACATTACGCGACATGTTGCACATCTCTCAATTCCTAGGTCTAACTATAAGATAATAGAACTTGTCTCTGCAAAGATAGTTTTATAATTAAACACATGAACGTACTAATTATAGTCCATTCATTTCATATTTTAATCAAACTAACATTCAAATTTGTTTTTTACATAGATCTACATTCGTTCACCAATGTTTTCACAAAAAATTGAATTCAGGTCAATTAGCTATTTTTAGCTCCATTCATAATATTTTTTTTATTCATGAATTCATGCATTCGCTTTACTTATAACATTATTATTTTCTTGAATTAGAAGTTTCTAATGCACTATATCAGTGACTACATCAGCAATACGCAAGCTAAGACCCGCGGGCAATATCTGTCTAGTAACAGTATAAACACAACTACAACTAGAACCAGTCTACAAATAGACTGTTTTCTAAATGTCGGTCTAGCCAAGGAGGAACATACATCTACATACATATTCATTTTAAATGTCAGTTTTACCAAGGAAGAACATACATCCAAGGATTATTTCTAAATGTTGGTATTGCCAAGGAGGAACATACATCCAAGGATCATTTTTAAATGTTGGTCTTACCAAGGAGGAACATACATCCAATGATCATTTTTAAATGTTGGTCTTACCAAGGAGGAACATACATCCAAGGATCATTTCTAAATGTTGGTCTTGCCAAGGAGGAACAAACATCCAAGGATCATTTCTAAATGTTGGTCTTGCCAAGGAGGAACATACATCCAATGATCATTTTTAAATGTTGGTCTTACCAAGGAGGAACATACATCCAAGGATCATTTCTAAATGTTGGTCTTGCCAAGGAGGAACATACATCCAATGATCATTTTTAAATGTTGGTCTTACCAAGGAGGAACATACATCCAAGGATCATTTCTAAATGTTGGTCTTGCCAAGGAGGAACATACATCCAAGGATCATTTCTAAATGTTGGTCTTGCCAAGGAGGAACATACATCCAAGGATCATTTCTAAATGTTGGTCTTGCCAAGGAGGAACATACATCCAAGGATCATTTCTAAATGTTGCTCTTACCAAGGAGGAACATTCATCCAAGGATCATTTCTAAATGTTGGTCTTGCCAAGGAGGAACAAACATCCAAGGATCATTTCTAAATGTTGGTCTTACCAAGGAGGAACATACATCCAATGATCATTTCTAAATGTTGGTCTTGCCAAGGAGGAACATACATCCAATGATCATTTCTAAATGTTGGTCTTACCGAGGAGGAACATACATCCAAGGATCATTTTTAAATGTTGGTCTTACCAAGGAGGAACAAACATCCAAGGATCATTTCTAAATGTTGGTCTTACCGAGGAGGAACATACATCCAAGGATCATTTTTCATTATCTGTACACAATTAAGTGACAGTTTTAAAAGGAAAACCAAGGGAGGTTATTCGTCACCCTATTCAGTTGCTCACAATCTTTTCAGCAATAGCGTCCACTTCAGTGTCCAGAAGTATTCTTAAACACAAAGGTCAAAGATCATCTCAGCGATTGTACTTACAAAAGCAAGCAAAATATTTTTTTTTTAACTTTTACAAATAATTATTTAAGGGGGAGAATTTCACATTTACTGCAACCATGTATCTCAATACCTGTACTGTAATGTGCATTATTTATTTATGCTACATAAAAAACTTTATTTATTACCACTATGTAATTAACTTATTGTGGTTTTTTGTTTTTGGTTATTTATTCATGTTTTTGTAAAGGACAACGAATAGTTGAGGAAAGTTTTAACTTGATCCAAAAAAATAAAAATAAGTGGGAGAAATAACTTGTACCGTAAAAATTCATACCAGAAAGACAAAAGTTTGTAGTCTAGTGAGCTTTTTTAACATAACTCTTGTCATTCTTTTCATTTTTGTTTTTTAAAGCATGGTCAAGGGAGACAACTGCAATGCAAGAGTTGTCACAGTGACCATTTAACTAAGATCTCAGGACAGACTCATGGTAGCGATTCTTCGCGCAATAAAAAGGAGCTGTCAACAATATGTAGGTTTACAGCACCATTGGTTCTCTAAACACTAGCCAACATTATTATGTGTGTTTACAGCACCACTGGCTCTCAAAATACTAGCCAACATTATTATGTGTGTTTACAGCACCACTGGCTCTCAAAATACTAGCCAACATTATTATGTGTGTTTACAGCACCACTGGCTCTCAAAATACTAGCCAACATTATTATGTGTGTTTATAGCACCACTGGCTCTCAAAATACTAGCCAACATTATTATGTGTGTTTACAGCACCACTGGCTCTCAAAATACTAGCCAACATTATTATGTGTGTTTACAGCACCACTGGCTCTCAAAATACTAGCCAACATTATTATGTGTGTTTACAGCACCACTGGCTCTCAAAATACTAGCCAACATTATTATGTGCGTTTACAGCACCGCTGGCTCTCAAAATACTAGCCAACATTATTATGTGTGTTTACAGCACCACTGATTCTCAAAATACTAGCCAACATTATTATGTGTGTTTACAACACCACTGATTCTCAAAATACTAGCCAACATTATGTGTGTTTACAGTACCACTGGCTCTCAAAATACTAGCTAACATTATGTCTGTGTGTTTACAGCACCACTGACTCTCAAAATACAAGCCAACATTATTATGTGTGTTTACAGCACCACTGGCTCTCAAAATACTAGCCAACATTATGTCTGTGTGTTTACAGCACCACTGGCTCTCAAAATACTAGCCAACATTATTATGTGTGTTTACAGCACCACTGGCTCTCAAAATACTAGCCAACATTATTATGTGTGTTTACAGCACCACTGATTCTCAAAATACTAGCCAACATTATTATGTGTGTTTACAATACCACTGGCTCTCAAAATACTAGCCAACATTATTATGTGTGTTTACAGCACCACTGGCTCTCAAAATACTAACCAACATTATTATGTGTGTTTACAGCACCACTGATTCTCAAAATACTAGCCAACATTATTATGTGTGTACAGCACCACTGATTCTCAAAATACTAGCCAACATTATTATGTGTGTTTACAACACCACTGATTCTCAAAATACTAGCCAACATTATGTGTGTTTACAGTACCACTGGCTCTCAAAATACTAGCTAACATTATGTCTGTGTGTTTACAGCACCACTGACTCTCAAAATACAAGCCAACATTATTATGTGTGTTTACAACACCACTGGCTCTCAAAATACTAGCTAACATTATGTCTGTGTGTTTACAGCACCACTGGCTCTCAAAATACTAGCCAACATTATTATGTGTGTTTACAACACCACTGATTCTCAAAATACTAGCCAACATTATGTGTGTTTACAGCACCACTGGCTCTCAAAATACTAGCCAACATTATGTCTGTGTGTTTACAACACCACTGGCTCTCAAAATACTAGCCAATATTATGTCTGTGTCTAAGAGAATAAAGATTGTCTACTAGTAGAACAAAAAAAAAACAGCTTCTTTACAAATGATAAAACACATCAAGGAACAGGGCTGTTGTGTTCAGCCATCTGTTTGATTATGTTGTTTTTTGTTACTCTATCATATTTCAGGACTACACACATTTTCTTTCAAGTTTCTCTGCTATCTCCTGCCACACTGTGACTACACTTCAATATCACTAAGATGAAGACGTCGGCGTAAACTAGAAGCAATAGAACATTTATTGACGCTTAAAAAAAAAACATTGACAAAACGTTTGAATATTCTGTCAGGTCATAGTACTACAACAACTGACAGCTGGCATCAGACTATGTCACATGTAGGTTACTAATAGGTTAAGATGACATTTCAGTATCACAGGTACAAATATAATTTACAGTTCAAGAGAAGGACCAAAGAAGCGTTAAAACAAATCTCATAAACCTGTCTCGTGCATCCAAAGTATCTTGTTAGAGCTGTAATCACAAGGGCAGCATATTCTTATAACATACTACACATCTTCATAAATAGTTTCATTCCTGTCTCCCCCCAGCCTTTTTAACTCTTTCTCTCCGTAATTATTTTCCACGTTCCAATGGAATTATTTATTTTGCTTATTTCCGTTTCACTACCCTATTATGATTAAACTTCAATTATTTTTTTGTAAGTTATGAGGAAGTGTTATTTAAGGTATATAATTATAGACGAATGCATGATCTTTTTTATCTAACACAAATTACAGTTCATAAAACCAAAAATTAATTTAATTTAATGGGGTTAAATCAACGTTGGTATTGTCAGGAGTGAAAGAGTTAAATTGTTTTACATCTCATATGTTCCATCAGAATGAAGATAATCTACTAGTCCATACCTAATGCAGGATGACGCAGACAGAGTATGAAACCAGGACCATCGTGACCAGAGTACATACCGCACAACCAGGCAGCCAAAGGCCGATTGCATTAGTGTGTAAAGGGTCATTTTTGTATCACCAAAAAGCAATTTTTTAAAAAGCCCTCAAATAACCTATATGATTTTCAAAAAAACAAAATGACCTCAAATATTATTGTGCAAACAAAACAAAAAGAGAAAATATAATTTAAAAAGTTACAATATTTCACTATAAAACTATCAAACATACGTTATCAATCTGAAAGATTTTTTTTTAAACAACATTGTGACAGAAATCATTTCAAGCTAATAGAAATAGACTGTAATATAGGAACACTAGAGACTTCAATATTTAAAACATTGGATTAGTTCTTTCTTTTTAAAAAAAAGTTCATTAAAAACATTTTTCGATACCAGTACAACATATACAAATGTGTCAAAAAATGTATCTTTAAGTATTACCCTTATTTTGAAATCAAAATAATTAATCACCAACAATTAATTAACAGATTGTTTAATTTTTTTGATTGATTCATGTCTTATAAGGTTCAAACTTTTTACCAGACAGACAGAATGAGTTGATATAAGTTTTGTAAAAATACTTTTTTAAAATCAAAGGTTACATTGAGTCACGTTGTATAGACTACTTAAAATCACTCATGTAATTAATATTTAATAGTTGTGTGATAGGAAAAAATTCTATTAATTGTTTTTGTTTTATACTAATAGCATGCTCAGTCTGCTATTTAAAAGCTATATAAGTTTAAAAAAAAAGAAATATGTTCGAGTCCAGGATGACAGGCTGAAGTGTTAGTCACTGAACTTTTCATGCACGTATACAAATAGAAGATTTTATAGTCTATTAAAGGTTTTTAGTTGCGTAATATATTTCTACATCTAGTATGATAAATTAATGATGATTAAATGATTAACTAATTGGTTAATTTTTAAAACTGATTCAGGTGTTGTCATCAACAATGAATAATTGTGCCAAGTTTCAACTTCATCAGGGAATGGAAGTGGGAGAAATAAGATTCCATCCAGACAGACATACGGACAGACAGAGTGAGTTGATAATTAAAAAAACAGTAATGTGCATGAAACAAACATCATTTATTATTTAATAAAATACATAGGACTGCTTACCACATTTATTTACATCCCTATTGTTTTTCTAATTACATTACTATCAAAGCACGCTAATGTATAGAAGAGGAAGATGGTTATCAAGTAAATACTAAGCAAAACAGATAATTCAACCCTTAAACAAGACACTGACCAGTAGCATGGCCACAACGACTAAAGGATTTAACATTTTTTAAAAAATGAAACAAAACAAAAGCAGCTGATCATTAAACGTAGAGCATTGAATAAAAGTCCCCAGGAAACAAAATGTCCTCATAACAATGTAAGGCAAATTTTTTAAAAAAATTTAGAAAAAAATCAATTACTATATTTACATGAAAAACAAAGCAAATCAACGTCTGTGATGAAATATTGTTTAAACCATTATTATAGTTACAGAATGTAATATGATAATTACATTATATGATAATATTACAATATTTATACCCTATAACACATGATATTGATATCCAAATTACATGATATCCTCAATACATTATACACAACCTTTACAATGTAAAAACATAAAATGAAACTTTATTTAAAAATCAGCACAACTTTATTGTTTTGATAAAACTTAAAGGGTAACAAGGTAAAACCTAACAATGTATGGGGACACACGATGTCAAGCTTATGTGTTTCTGGGTTTGTTAACAAGGGTGTCATGTGACCAGCACAATAACTAACCATCTTTACTTCGACCCAATGTATGACATTTGAGTTGGATGGACTAGGGGACATCCTAAAACCAGACCCCTAAACCAAACCCTTAAACCAGACCTCCTAAACCAGACCCCTGGGATCATAGGCCAAGCCCTTTACCACTCAGCTAACTCTTCTTGAAGGAATTTTCAGTATTTATTCTGCTGCCATTATAACTGCTAGCTATTGTGATGAAAAGTATAATGAATACTCTACTGGCGTAGCTACAATCAAATGGTAATAGTAGAAATTGATAAACACTGATTGAAAATTACAATGGAGAATATAAACCAATTTTGTTATTAGGTCTGCTGGGGAGCCCTGTGCTATGGCATCAAGGACAAAGTCTTACGATGCTGTCAGATTTCTTCACTGAATACAGTTTTATTTAACAAGCAATTATAGTGATTGATTTTATTATGGCTTGGATCAAATTACAAATATGTTTTGGATAATGTAAAGTGTCTGTGTCAATTTCACATGCAGATTTATATTGAACTCACACTAGTGGTAAAGTCAACGACCAGAAAGTTATTTCCAACTTGAGAATATCATGAAGCTAGTTAGGTAAAGTTGGAAGGAAATGTTTACGTAAGTCTTATAATTCTGAAAAAAATTAGAAAGTACATGACACAGCTTAGAAAGAACAGGACACACACTAGAAAGAACATGGCACAGCTGTGTGAGTACAGGATGTATCTAAGACAGTACATACCTTGGAGTACTTCCCCCGCTTAGTGACTACATGATACCGGAGAAGCCTTACAAAATTCTGAAAAGAATTTTTGGTCTGAACACTGCAAATGTTTGTTTTGATATATGAGTTTACCCAGTGATATAAACATTGTTTATTGATAGCATAAGTCAAGTACCCGTTGAAGTTGGGTAGACTTGGGCGCCCTAAACATCCCAAATTTCAAAATATTACCAGTCTACTCACCGAGATTCGAGTCCAGGATCGTAGGTTCAGTTCAGAAGCAGAGCGCTTAATCACTCAGCCACCACTCTCAAAATAAGAATTTAAGCAAAAATAAACAAAAGAAGAAAACATTTTAAAATGATGTAACATATCAGAATGCCAAATCACTTTGTTGTACTGATGTAAGAAAGAAGAAATTGAAACCACACTAACTACTGAAACACAGCTTTCAAAGCCATCTGATTGCTTAGCTGGCTTCATATACATCTTATTTCCAAATGTAAACCTCAACAGAAAAGAAAGATTCTCAAGCTACAAACTATATAAAAGGATTTCATGACTATAAATTGGTTTTGTAACATAAGTTTAAAAATTAAATTTATTAGGTTAATGATAGTCTGGACATTAAAATTAGATTGCAAGATCAGATGGGCACATGGGATGCTTTCTATTTGTAGGTAAGAAAAAAAGACAGGTTTATATTAAAATATTGATCCTGATACTAGGAATAGATTACTGCTTCATTTCTACAACAAAACAAAGTTTACTTTTGATATAAATTGCATCAAATCTAGTACAAGAGTTGGAAAAAAAGACACTCAAAATAAATATTTAAAACAAACATAATATAAAAATTCTTTTTTTTTTAAACAAAGCTTATGAAAAGGTGAAGAACTCAGCCCATTAAACTATACCTATCAAATATTTACATGTTATTTTCTGTATTTGATTTTTTTTAAAATAATTAATTATTAATAATTAACTGACTGTTTTCTTTTTTTTTTAAATTAATTCATACTTTGTTAGATACAATAAATAATTGTATCAACATGATCAGAGAATGCGCAAGGGAGAAATAGAGTTAACAATTATTCAAGTGGACGAAACCCAACTAATTTAGCCATATCTATGAATACTAAATAAATAGTCTCCCTTGTTAAGATGAAACAAAATAATGAATTACCAGTAATTTGACTAATTAGTTACTTTTTTTTTAATTTATTCAAATCTTGTCTATGCCAAAGAATAATTGTGAGAAGTTACCACTTGATCCAAGAATGGGTGTGGGAGAAATTACGTTTTCACACAGACAGACAGAGTCGATATAAGCTTTGTAAAAAAAACACATACAAAACTTGCAAGGTAAATTTTTTCTTTTGTCCTTTCAATTTGGAGAGCTCCCAGATTTGGAAACCACTGCGCAGTTCATCTCATATATTAGTCTAGTCATCTGAACGCTCCAACATAAAACATAAAAATGAGAACGATGAAGAAGAAGAAGAAAATCCTGAGACAGCCAAAAAAAAAAAAGAAAACACATTCAAAGTTTAGTCAAAAGAATCTAGATCAGCTGATTAACGTAAAAATCAATCAATACGTTTTTTTTAAAAATTAATATTAATAAAATTAGTGTACATATGTTTGTTCATTGCTTAAAAAACAAAAGTGTGTAGCCCATGACATATAAGAAACATACATTTACATGGAAAATTTAACACATGTAGATATGTATTTACACCATTTTATAATTACATTAACCATTCTATATGTAGATGGTGTTAATAAAATAAACAATGTTATTCAAAATGAAAAAAAAAAGGTATCACTTTTTCAATAGATTTTTTAACAATATTTAGCCCAGTGCATTTATTTTTAGCCTAAATCAGTTAGGAGGCACTTTTAGGGTGTAAGCGTCTCAGTGATAAAGCAATTTTGGAGTATAAACATCTTAGTAATGAGGCTCTTTGAAGGAATAAACAACTCAGTGATGAGGCTCTCTGAGGGTATAATCAAACATCTCAGTGATGAGGCTCTCTGAGGGTATAATCAAACATCTCAGTGATGAGGCTCTCTGAGGGTATAATCAAACATCTCAGTGATGAGGAAGCTTCTCATTTTGAACTTGAAAATAACAAGCCTGAAGAACACAATTCAGAGAGTAAATCAATAGGAAAAAAAACAGAGAAAGTCAAGAGAGAAATTGTCTTAAACGAACCATGCCCTTTATTATTTTAAAAAAAAAATGAAAGGAGAAATCTAATCTCCAAGTTTCCAATTCGTATGATCAGATTATTATTTTTTTTAAAAGGAAATCTTTTATCTTGTCTTGTCATCCCCTCCAAGTGCAATGCTTGTTTGCTAGAACCTGCTGTGGAAGCCCAAAGGAGGCGGTGCTCTATCTCAGTGTAGCCTATCTCTGTCTCCACAGGGTCACCATGATGAGGAATGGAATATACCCCCAGTGTATGTCCACTAGAAAGCTTTGATTATAAGATCATTGACAACCATTTTTGTTCTTCCCACTTTAGGTTGAAATATACATCTAAACATTATGTATTTGGTTTATAAAGACTACCCTAAAAACTTTTTGTTTAAATAATATCTACTTTAAAGGAACTTTGGTTTAAATAGTGTCTATTTTAAAGAAGTTTTGTCTAAATAATAATAAAAGGCTTGTCTTCGAGTCCGAAGATTAGTGAGGAATACAGTATTTCCCATGGCTGCACAGGCCCAGCTGTGACCTACATATTTTGCCACATCCAGGGCAAGCATAACAATTGTCCGCAGGTGGTCGATTTAGATTTTCTTTTTGTCGTCTGCCTTTGTCCACGGCAGCAGATTTTCTTTTGGTCTCAAATAATATCTACTTTAAAGAACTTTTGTTTAAATATTGTCTATTTTAAAGAAGTTTTGTTTAAGTAATGTCTACTTTAAAGAACTTTTCTTCGAATAATGTCTACTCCATTAAAATTTCACTCTCTTTCTCTCAACATAATTCAGGTAATAATCTCTGTATAATGTATAATCTGTGTATAATGTAAAAGAAAAATGCCTGGTAACATTTTAGTCTTACCTTCAATGTTGTAAACATCAGACCAAACTCTCCATGCTCAAGGTGTGGCTCCATCAAGTCCTCAATGATCTGAATCTCTGCTCCCAGGTGGTGGATCTTGGCTCTGACCACAACAAACTGGAAGATGGGGAACAGATCATCCATGCACCACATGTGTTCATCTTTCAAGGACTGGGAAACTGTCTGAGGTACAGAACATGGAGGCATGTTATTATAAACCAAAACAACGCATTTGACCTAATTAATTATCTTCTTCATTCATGCTAAGACTTAATGACTAATTTCTCTCGAGTTAGTCTTTTTTTTTTTTGTTACCAGATTTCTCATAAAACCTCCAAAACTTGATTTACTGTAACTATGAAGGATGAAGTGACATTGTTATTTAAAAGAGTAGACGTAACAAAAGCTTGTGGACCAGACAAAATTAGTGGCAAGCTGATCAAGCTATGTGCGGAGCAAATTTCTTCTATCTTCTGTCATATCTTTAACCAGTCATTGCAAACGTGCCTAATTCCAAACATCTGGAAAACTTCAGAAATCATACCAGTGCCTAAGAAACCAAAAATAGAGTGCTTAAATGATTTCCGCCCAGTAGCACTAACACCTATTGTTATGAAATGTTTTGAAAAATATATCCTTAAACAACTTGTAGCAAAAGTCAATAACAGCCTAGACCCTCACCAATTTGCATACAAAGCAGCTAGAGGAACTGAGGATGCCATTCTATTGCTTTTGGACCAGCTTTATAAGCATCTCGATATACCCAAAACATATGCACGAGTCCTCTTTGTAGATTTCTCCTCGGCTTTCAATACCATACAGCCACATCTAATGATAAACAAACTGAGTAACTTAAATGTAAGCCCTTACTTGCAAGCATGGGTTCTAAACTTTTTAACCCAACGGCCCCAGTATGTTAAAGTCAACAACACCAAATCGTCAACTCGAGTACTATGTACGGGTGCTCCACAAGGTTGTGTACTTTCTCCTGTGCTATACACTCTTTACACTAATGACATAAGAAGCATCTATGACTCAGTTAAACTCATTAAATTCGCTGATGATACTGCCATAGTCGGTCTTATTTCAGGAGACGAAACTCAGTATTGAAGCTCGATAGAAGAGTTTACAAACTGGTGCACCGACAACTTTCTAGAACTGAATGTAACAAAAACTAAAGAACTTATAATAGATTTTAGAAAGAAAAAACAAACTAAACGTGAACTGCAAATAAACATTACATCTATAGAACAAGTAAAGGCATATAAATATCTAGGCATTATCATCAACAACAAGCTTTCATGGGAAGACCACCTTGGAACTCTGACAAAGAAAACAGCCCAGCGACTTTTTTTTCTATACAAACTCAACAGTTTTAAATTAAATAAGAAGATCCTTGAGACATTTTACGGCGCGACTGTACAAAATCTGCTAACATACGGAATAAGTTGTTGGCAAAGCAACGCCTCATCTAAACTGTTGCAACGTCTAGAAAACATCATTAAAAAAGCATCAAAAATTACACTCACAACATAAACACATTTAAAGGAACTTTTTGAACAAACGTGCTTAAGAAAAATCCAAAAAATCTTGGAAGACAACGGCCACCCGCTCCATCAGAACTACGCCAGGTCGTCGCGAAGTGGGCGACTGCTGTCAATCAAAACAAGAACGGAGCGGTACAAAAACTCGTTCGTACCTCACTCGGTCAGACTCTATCACCGCCACTCATTGATCAGGGAACATGAAATGCACCAAGATACCTGTGTGTAGTCGCTGAATGAACTCTTTATGTTGTCTGTTGTATTTATGTGTATTTTTCTGTTGTGTTGTCTTTATATGAGAAACGAGTCCTTGTAATCACAACAAATTTCCGTAAGGATCAATAAAGCAGTCTTAGTCTTAGTCTTTCTGCAGTTATACTTAAAGGTTTAGTTTCACTTAGAGAAATGGAAGTTCCAGTGTTTGTATTTATATCAGAGAACAAGAAAAACATGTAAAAAATCATTTCACTGGTCCAGTCAGGGGGGGGGGGGGGGAATGTCTTATCCTGGTGACCATTATTGCTTTCTAAATGCATTATAAAAAAACCCTGTTCACTCAGGGCTCAAGCCTCCTCAAAGGGACTAATTCAACTTATACCTCCACATCTGTTAACTTCCCCTTGTTGACACCAAACAAAATAACTAATTAATTAATTAAAAGAGTTAATTTTAAAAAAGTTAATTAACTAATTAGTTTGGTTTTTCTTTATTGAGTCTTGTTTTGTCAGGTACAAGAAATAATTGTGCAAAATTCCAACTTCATTCAAGATTGGGTGTGGGAGAAATAACGTGCACAACCATTTAACCAGACAAAAAAGACATAGTAATTGATATAAGCTTTTTAAAAGTGAAAAATACAAATACTGAAGAGGAAAGAATGGCACATTAGTCATTGTATAGGTAGTGATACAAAGCTGCTCTCAGAATGATTGTTGTATGTGATGACAAGTTGGGATGGTGTCATAGTAGGAACAGAGAATTTTTCAAACTGCCCAAATGGCAAGGTGACCATGTGGTATACAGGCATGACTATCAGCACCATTGGCCCTGCTAACCTTCTCCAGTTGGTCTGCAAGAGTTTGAGAGAGCGAGAGTTCCCCTTTCTGACCTTACAATCTATAGGGCAGATGATGTTAAGGACCAACTGAGCTTTACTTTCCCAAAACTAAAGTCATGTACCCATTTGAGTTGGGTTGACTCAGGGAAGCTCTAAAAATCTCAAAATTAATAATTAATGGGGAGCGTGGTCGAGAGGCCAAGTGCGCTTGAACCTGGCTTGGCTACCTAGAAGGGGGCTCGAGGTTCGACACCCGACTCGGGCAGAGTTGTGTTTACTGAGCGCCTAAAGGCAGCACGGAAAACCAACTCCTAGAAACCCCCTCCCTCCCACCGGTCCACAAATGAGATTGGACCAAAAGCGCTCTGAGCATGCTATAAGCATGAAAGTAGCGCTATATAAAAGCTATAATAATAATAAATCCCAGTCTTCACAATTTGTACCCAGGACTCCAGGTTCAGAAGCAAAGCTCCTAACCACCCAGCCACTGAGCCCCCCCCCCCCTCCTGCAAGAGGTTGGGCTAGTGGGCTAGAGCAAGATAATCTTTATTTCTGAAAGGGCACATCCAAATCTACAAGTCTAATCAAGCTGATGCTGGTTCTTGGTAACATATTATTTCAACCTATGAAAAGTTGAAACAAAAAGACTTTTGAACAGTCAAATTTGATGTATCCTATCTGGCAGAAAGTCTGAATGGAAACAATATAAATATAAAAGAGATATTTTAACATACACATACAGAGATAGCTTTCAACATAATAACAAGGCAAATTCTTTAAGTCTGAACATTAAGTGATCTTTTTTTATGTGCAGGCAACGATGTTACCTACATATTCACAGAAAGATGAAGACGACGACTACATATAATATACTGAGCTCAACATAAGAGATAGTTCAACACACACACAGAGTTAAATCAACATACAGAGATACTTAAGCATAGAAAAGTGTTCTACATACAGAGGTAGCTCAACCTAAGGCATTATTTTTTCTTACCTTAGTGATTTCATTAAAAGACTGCTCAATAATCTTTAATTTCTCCAATGGACTAAACGCAGTACTGAAAAAAAAATGAACTGGTCAGTCCTTGTTTTAGTAACTGTATCTTTATCTTTGTTTTGAAAACTATTACTAGAAATACTAGAGGGAAACCAAGAAATTCTAACAAGTCATCTTATTGTTTGAGAAATGCTATTTAATTTGGTTAACAAAAATTTAATTTGACTTACTAAAATTTAATTTGGCTTACCTAAAATTTAATTTGGTTAACAAAAATTTTAATATGGCTAACAAAAATTTAATTTGGTTAACAAAAATTTAATTTGGATACAGATAACAAAAATTTAATTTGGTTAACAAAAATTTAGTTTGGTTAACAAAAACAAAATAGAGTAGCAGATGTACCTCAGCTGTTGAAGAACATCCACGGCCTCAGCATAACAGACATCTTTAATGGTGGACAGTTTCTAAACACAAAGAAGTAGTGTGGGTTTAAACCATGTTGAACTGCTTACAACGAAGTTCTAAAACTATACTAGTATCATACTAATTACCTGAGTTTTATCATGTTCTAAAATATCTTCCATCAACCAAAATCTTCTGATGAGAAAAACAACAAAATAAATGTTACTACTGATATGACAGTAAATATAGAGTTGACAGACAAGCTATTTTGTAAATAAATGATATGTCAGACAATACAAATCTAATCTGTAAATAAATGATATGTCAGACAATACAAATCTAATCTGTAAATAAATGATATGTCAGACAATACAAAGCTAATCTGTAAATAAATGATATGTCAGACAATACAAAGCTAATCTGTAAATAAATGATAGGTCAGACAATACAAAGCTAATCTGTAAATAAATGATATGTCAGATAATACAAAGCTAATCTGTAAATAAATTATATGTCAGACAATACAAAGCTAATCTGTAAATAAATGATATGTCAGACAATAAAAAAAAAGCTAATCTGTAAACAAATGATATGTCAGACAATACAAAGCTAATCTGTAAATAAATGATATGTCAGACAATAAAAAAAAAGCTAATCTGTAAACAAATGATATGTCAGACAATACAAAGCTAATCTGTAAACAAATGATATGTCAGACAATACAAAGCTAATCTGTAAATAAATGATATGTCAGATAATACAAAGCTAATCTGTAAATAAATTATATGTCAGACAATACAAAGCTAATCTGTAAATAAATGATATGTCAGACAATAAAAAAAAAGCTAATCTGTAAACAAATGATATGTCAGACAATACAAAGCTAATCTGTAAATAAATGATATGTCAGACAATAAAAAAAAAGCTAATCTGTAAACAAATGATATGTCAGACAATACAAAGCTAATCTGTAAACAAATGATATGTCAGACAATACAAAGCTAATCTGTAAATAAATGATATATCAGGCAATGTAAAGCTAATCTGTAAATAAATGATATGTCAGACAATACAAAGCTTATCTGTAAATAAATGATATATCAGGCAATGTAAAGCTAATCTGTAAGTAAATGATATGACAGGCAATACAAAGATCTTCTGTAAGTAAATGATATGACAGGCAATACAAAGATCTTCTGTAAGTTAATGATATGTCAGGCAATACAAAGCTCTTCTGTAAATAAATTATGTCAGACAATACCAAGCTATTCTGTGATTAAAAAAACAATCATTTTGTAATATATCCTAACAGTTCAGTTACTGGAACGAGCCAGCGTTACTTACTGTTCAATTCCCAGGTAGGCCATGAGCCCCATATCACTTTGTCTGTTCAACTTGCTCACCCTCTCCCAGTAACGATCATCGCTGGCCTCATTGTACAGGGCATACAGGTCAAACAAAGGGGGGTAAATCTTTGGCAGTAAAATAGGGTACAGCAAGCCGGGTGCAGTCAGAACATAACTAAAATATAAAAAAAGTGTTCTACTGTCACTTAAACTATTACAAACCATTTGGCTAAAGCTACTGTAATAATAAAGTTATGAAAACAATTCACATGAAACATAAATCACTTGTACAAATCATATTTAGTAGTCGACTAGATTGCCTGACAAAGAAATATTACTGTTAGACAAAATTAGTAATTACTGATCAAAAGGCGAATGACCAATGACTCCAATGTCTTGCTTCTTCTCCCTAAAATAATTTTCTAGATGAGTGGCAATCTTCACCCTTAGTTCGAATTCACTCTCTTTCTAGAATTTCTCACCAAGACTTCTTGAAACTTGGGTCTGACCCAAAGCAAAAAAATATTGACCTGTATTTTGATCAGGCTTCAATACATGCGTGACAGTAACTTACATATTTGGATCCTCAACTTCTAAACCTTCAATAAACTCTTGAGCTTCTTCACTTGTCCTTGCAATATCTTTGTAGTGGGATTGTGGGTAAACATGAACAGGGCCACCATTGGCTGGCAAAGCAGGAAACAGAATTCTGGGAAGTGTCAAGATAAATTTACTCTTAACAAAATTAACCCACACACAAAATTAACAGGAAAATACACATTTTGTTCATTCATAAAAAAGAGGGGGAAAAAGCAGAATCAATTTTAAAAAAATGGTTTCAAAATTATTTTTTCAGCAGACAACAAAAAAAATCTGAGATTTAAAAAAACAACAACACCAAACCCACAGTTATTTAATACCTCACAACTCGGTAGAGTCTATGAACATATGACATCACTTCCTGTTTGGCATGATGCAATAACCTTGGATGTGCTCCTATTCCAATGTAGGAAGCTCTGAAGACATCCACCAGAGTTTCCATTAGTTGTCCCAGTGGGTGGTAAATAGTGTCAAAAGCCTGGAAAAAAATGTGAATTGCAAAGTTGGTCAAAAGACATATTTTATGATGGAAAGAAAAAGATGGAGTTGTGGTGACTGAGTGGTAAAGCACATGGCTTCTGCATTGGGGGTCCTGGGTTCGAATTCTAGTGAAGACTGGAATTTTGAATTTTGGAATCTGTAGGTATCACTCAGCTTTAATGAGTACCTGGCATTAGTGGTGGAAAGTAAAGGCAGTTAGTCATTGTGCCAGACAGATAACACAGTCATTAAGTAACCATGAGCTACAGAAACAGATGACCTTTACATCATCTGCCATATAGATCACAAGGTTTAAAAGGGAAACTTTACTTTACTTTAAGAAAAAGATGTATAATTGAAATAAATAATTATAAAGATGTATAATTGAAATAATTGAAGTAGACATGTCAGTAGATCTCTATAAGCTTTATACGTGTTGGTCATCAATGTAACTTTCATATGTTAATAAATGTCTTCTCTTCTCTTGGTATTATAACACTTTCTGCTAATGCGAATGTCATGTAGAGCTCAGAGCTTGAGTAGCACAACAGATATTAAAATTCACTAAGTAACACACTTGTCAGCAGACAATATATTCATTGGTATCAAACAATAATAGTAAGCCATAAAGGCACAATATTCGAGTGAATAATAGTTTCAAGAACAAATTACAAATCCATTGTATGAATGCACTTTATAATAATACTCAATAATAATTTACTGTTTACAACAAATAACTTTACTATATCATATGTCCTTCCTCTCCAAGGACCAAGTAATGACTGTCCTTCTACCTCATGGTTTTAGTTCAAACTGAGATCTTTTTCTATGTGCGAATGGCACGCTTATGCTATGTGATTACAAGTCACCGCATGTCGCGGTGAGTCGCAAACAAGGCTGTGACAATCTCCTACTTTACAACAGAATTAAGTACTTTAAGAGCGCAACCTTTGAAATCAGATTTTTCCTTATGTTTTCCATTTATGTTGCCAAGTGTTATGAGGATTTTGTGTGTCCATTAGAATGACTGATTGTTATTGCCCCTGCTGCCCTGCTCTCAAGTTAGTATGATTTGCTTTGCTCATCACTTAAATTATGTCATGACTCATTGCAATTTGTCTGGCCTTTTCAGTTTCACCAACAAAAAGCACAAGCTGGGATCTGAACTAGGCACCTACATTTTAGAGCTCATATTCTCTTCTGTCAGACATATTGTTGAAATGTCTGAAATATTTGATAACATTGTTGCAAATATTTAACACTGTGCTTTTAATGCTTGAAGAATCTCACACACAGCAGACGTCTATGATTTTCACCACAACATTTCAAAGAAATAAGTTCAGCACTGCTGTTTACATATCAAGAAGTTTAATACAATCAATAAATCAAGAAGCAATACATTTAAAAATCTTTTTTTTTTTTAAAGAAAAAGATTATCTAAAGAGGAAGAACTCCACACTTTAAAAATATCTATCAATAATGTAAAAGTTATTTCCATTATTTGAAATCAAACAAAATAATTAATTACCAACAATTAATTGACTACTTGAGCATTTGTGTTTATTGATTCATATTTTGTTAGGTACAATAAATAATTGTTTAAGGTATCAAGTTGATCCGAGAATTAGCGTTAACAATTATTTAAGGGGACTAAACCCCAACAAATTTAACCATATCTGTGAACACTGAAGTATTATTTTCCCTTGTTGGTATCAAACAAAATAATTAATTACCAGCAATTAATTGAATAATTGGTTACTTTTTTGTTATTGATTCATGTCTTGTCTAAGCCAATGATTAATTGTGTGAAGTTTCAACTTGATCTGAGAATGGGTGTACAAACTTTTTACCATCGAATGTCCTCAACTGGATCCAAAACTACTAAGTCCAATAATTAAGTGAACGCTATGTTTCCCAATCAAAATAAACCCATCTACAATATAGGTAACAAGAAATTGTCTTTGAATGTAAGCATTAACTCTTTCTCTCCGTAATTATTTTCCTCGCTCTGATAGTTTTATTCGTTTTGCTCATTTGTATTTCACTATCCTGATTAATCTTCAATAACTTTTTTTTGTTATCAGAAAATGTTATATTTGTTATTGAATTATAGGAGAATGCCTGCTCTTTTTACACAACACAAATTAGAGTTTATAAATCCAAAAATCAATTTAGTTTATTGGGGGTCAAATTAACATTGGCATCATCTATAAGGAGAGAAAGAGTTAAGGAAGAGTGCAGTAATTCACATCATATCTAACACAAGACAAAGTCATTGGTTAATATGCATGATTAAATGCATGACGCGTAGGACGTAATCATCTTCTTTTTTGAAGTAACGTCTGTATTATATAAGATAAGATAAGTTACACCGGACTTAACTCTTTCTCTCCTAATTTACGATTCCATCACTGATTTGACCTCATTAAATTAAATTAATGTTAGATTTTATAAACTTGACTTTGTGTTATATAAAAAGAGCATGTATTCCCCCTTTAATTCTAGACCAAATAAAACATTTTCTGATAACAAACGAAAAAGTTATTGAACCTTCATCATAGCATGGTTGGGAAATAGTAATGAGCAAAATGAAGAATTCCCTCAAAACATGGAAAAATAATTATGGAGAGAAAGAGTTAAGTACCTTGGTGAGGTATGCTGAGATCTCCTGGACAACCTCCACTGTACACTTGTCTGCACCATGAGCTGGGATCTTGGCCAACTCTTCCAGTGTATTCTGTTGGACTTTCAACTTGGTGGGAGAACTAGGAAATCACACGGGGAGAAAATAAACAAGTAGCTTTGTTTTAACATCTTAAAATCTCAAACGCATCACATTTATCTGATTCAAACAAAGAGTGAAGGCATAGAAGACAACTGCATGAGCTATTAAACCAGAAACAAACTCGTACACAAATATATTTTTTTTTAATTTGAAATATCAAATTGTTCAAAATTAATTTTATAAGCCTATTAATTATCTTATAATTTATTAAAAACTAGTATTGAGTGTAGTGAGAACTAAATTAATACCAGCTCAAGCAATCTATGAACACCCGCCAAACAAAGAAAGAAAATGCAATGACAAAATTAATATTAATTTGAATTATATAAAATTTGAATAAATTTATATATATATATATTAATCACATTTTTAAGTCTTTTGTTTTTTCTGTCTCCCTTGGTCCTCAGCACTAAAATAAAACTTTTCCTATTTATCTACCAATACTCTAAGCTAAAATAAAGTTTACAATAATGCATTTAGTTATTCTAGACAAATGTATCTTCAATTATAATAAAGTTTACATAGAATGCATTCATCTATTCAAACCTTTGTATTCTTCCACTATAATAAAGTTGACAAATGTATCCACCCTACATTCTAACACTTTATTCTAACACTAAAATAAAGTTTACAATTAGTGAATTTATCTATTCCAAATATTTCTGCCGGAAGTCCAACAGAGCCAGGTGCTTTGTGTTTATGAATTGCTGATTTATGAAACTTCCTCAAATGTCGGTGAGTCGTTGAGCTCCTCTCTCATAATTTTTTGAGGAACATTTGTCAGCGATTCCTCCGACACATGCCTTTTGTCACCAAATAGCAGGCTGTAGTGTTCTGTCCAGCAATTTAGTATATTATTATTATTTATTTACTATAACCTATGTATTCTTCCACTATTATTAAGTTCACACATAGTGTATTTATCTACTCTAGCGTCTTTATTCTTTCTATGTAATGTACATGTACTCACATGCCAGACAATGATTTCAAACTGTTCCTTCCAGTGGTCACCATGACAGCAACCAGCTCCCAGGCCTTCTCAGTGTCAGTCCGACTTTTGGCAGAGTTGACCAGGCTCTGACCAAGGATGGCCCAGCAGTGGGAGAAAATATCCTCCCATTTATTGTCTGCCGAGACACAAAGTCTGCCAAAATACCTGGACAAAGTCAATTCACAAGGTTCGTTAACAACAATATACGTTTTATGTCTCAAGATAATAGATACAAAGCTTGAAGATTGTGGTCAACACAGAAGCATTGTTAACTATCCTTAAATATAACAGTAGAAGAAAAAGGAAGGAGAGTCTTAATAAAAAATGTGTAATATGTTGAAAGTTGAAAATATGTTGAAAGTTGACATATGTTGAAAGTTGAAATATGTTAAATATTGAAAATTGAAAAAAAGTTGAAAGTTGAAAATATGTATAGAAAATTAAGTCAAAATGTTCTTATTCTCATTTTCTTAGAATGATTATCACATATTCTACTGAGCTGTTTATTTGCCTTTTAGATTTTTTTTTGCAAGGTCAATAGATGGGTGGAAACTGGAATGAAACCACCAAGTCAGCCAGGACCTCACAATACAATGCTTTTGTATTTATTTGAACTGAAAAGCATTCAATCATATTGAAAACATTATAATCTCTTCAAGCTTTTGAAACTCCACGAAGTAGAAAATAATTTCAAACAAAGGAACAAAGAGAATAAAACCCAAAGACAAGATGCTCAAATAAAGAATTTGTTCTTAAGTCATGACCTTCACTTATAGCATAGAATCTACAAACTGGTATTAGATACAACTACATACACCAATCACGAGTTAAATTTTCACCCCAGATCAGGGTTACGATGCATGGTTTGGGAAAAATTGTTAAAAAAAAAAAAGATTTTAAAAAATTTAATTAAAAAACAAACAAACTTGATTTATATTAAACTTTACTTGGACTTAATGCTGCCCCCTTGTTGGCTTCTCTTCTCAATGTCAGAGGAGGAGGATGACTTGTTAAATGTGCCAGTGAACTTCAGGCCTTCGTTCAAGGTACCGCTGAAGTTTCCTTCCAGTTTGTCCCCAGTAGATAATGTGAGGACACCCTGCGTGGGGAGACGTGAGGGAGTGACATACACAGGAATTAACAGTGTGAGTGAAACAATCTTTCAATCAATCTTAAAGAAACAATCATTCAATTATTCTTAGTGAAACAGTCCTTCAATCAATCTTCTAAGACTAAAAGTAACTTTGAAGAAATCCTTTTCAATAAAATTATTCAAACTAAAAAAAAAGGAGTAAATATTAGACCTTTACCTTTCCTGATAAGTACGTAGTTCCAACAAAGTCTCCCTCATATAGAGTGTTATCATCAGATATCATCACACCAAAACCCTGGGCATTAAAAATATGTTCAATATTTTACGTAATTTGAAACAAACAATTTAATTTTTAAAATTTGTTAGATATATTTGATTTTGGAAATCTACATAAAAAAAAAATTATATGGACTCTTTTTTTTTTTCCCCTGACTTTATTTTTTAGTAGAACATTAGCTGGCTTGATATTAACTACATAAAAGTAGAAACATGATGTTACAAGAAATGAAGTGTATCATTGGCATATAACAGTTCCTGAATGAAAACTACTGTTGGAGTACAAAAAATAAATAAATTTAGGAATGAATCATTGGCTGCCTTCAGTCACGAGATGACTATGGCTTATCTCTTAAAGCTTTTCTTCGGAGAAGCATTTCCACCTGTCCTCTGCATCAGAGAAGCCAGTCTTTTTCTGTTTGGCGTCTCTTTTCTTTGATGGCTGAGATCATTGCTACCTTGTCTTGCTACCACTTGGCTCTCTTTTCTTTGATGGCTGAGATCATTGCTACCTTGTCTTGCTACCACTTGGCTCTCTTTTCTTTGATGGCTGAGATCTTTGCTACCTTGTCTTGCTACCACTTCTCTCCACATAGTGCTGTCTACTTGGCTCTCTTTTCTTTGATGGCTGAGATCATTGCTACCTTGTCTTGCTACCACATAGTGCTGTCTACTTGGCTCTCTTTTCTTTGATGGCTGAGATCATTGCTACCTTGTCTTGCTACCACATAGTGCTGTCTACTTGGCTCTCTTTTTTTTGATGGCTGAGATCATTGCTACCTTGTCTTGCTACCACATAGTGTTGTCTACTTGGCTCTCTTTTCTTTGATGGCTGAGATCATTGCTACCTTGTCTTGCTACCACATAGTGTTGTCTACTTGGCTCTCTTTTCTTTGATGGCTGAGATCATTGCTACCTTGTCTTGCTACCACATAGTGCTGTCTACTTGGCTCTCTTTTCTTTAATGGCTGAGATCATTGCTACCTTGTCTTGCTACCACATAGTGTTGTCTACAGCTATGTCCTTTTTTGATAACATCTGTGGAGGCGAGGTGACCAGTTTTCCTAGACTACTTGAGGCAATTGCTAGTTGCATTTCTGAGGGCAATTTTACTTGAGGGTGGTGAATGTACTGGGGGAGTCCTGATCAAGTTGGTCTCTCAGCATTGCTTATTCTGTCTTGCCAAGTAATTTTTCAAGATTTATCAGAAACAGCAAAATGGCAAGCAAGTAGTATATGTCTGTGTTGCTTTTGTGCTTATATATTAAGTTTTAAATCAATGTGATCAAATCAGAATTTCTTCATGAATCATTAATGTGAATATAAGCAATAAATATATATTATCTTCTTATTTTATTATATAAAGACAACAAAAAAAAAGATGATTAAGTCCTGCGCGTCATGCATTTAGTCATGCATGTTAATAAATAACTTAAACTATACCTAGTCAATGGATTTCCTGGCTGACTCATGCAACCCATTTCATGTTCTAATAGTACTAGGGAAGAAGGAGTATTAGTACAAATTTGTCCTAGCATATGGAACTAGAAATGTGATCTTAATCTTTATATATCAATAAAGCTATCCCACTTGTTGAAACTTACATTTATATTATACCAATTTCACATTAATTCCAAATGTATTTAGTTACATGAAGTTTGGGAGCCACTAAAAAAAAAAAAAAAAGGGGGCTTACAGTAAGTTTGTTCTGTACAAATGTGCCTTCAAAGTACATTCCATCCAGTGTGACCAATACACCGCTGCCATGACGAAAATTTTCAACCCACATGCCCATGTATTTCTCTCCTGTAAAGTAGATTAGTAGAAATGAAAAAAAAATAAACATGATCAAGAAAAAATGAATAGTTTAAAATAGTCATGATATTAACATTGCTAGCTATTTATCTTAGTAGTCCATACTTATGATGAATGTGATTCACTGTATCAGTTAGAATTCTTCTGTTTACATGTGCTTGTAATTCCACATGAGAAGGTCTTTTTGTTTTCACAAGATGTTCAAGATGTATGTTAAACCAAAAACTTAATAGCAATTTTTTTCAACTCTATGTTTCCTAATATACCTACAATACACAATAGCAACAACACAAAAACTTCAAGAGAAGAAACTAACCAATGCACCATTCATTATTGTATCTTATTTAGTTAAGGGTTTCTTGACATATACAAACATCCAGTTTCCTGCTTGAAGAGCTAGAGATCTAATTAGAGATTGTCCTAGCATATGGAAAAACAACAAATGCTATCCAAAATAAAGCTAGACATAGTAATAAAGACCGCAACAAACAGAGAGACTTCAAGATGAGAAACTCATGAAAGAAAAAAACTATTAAAACCAAAGAAAAATCTACACTTACTGAACATCTCTCTTAACTAATGCAAAACAAATTGCACATCCCATTGACCTAAGGATGGTTACTACTACTGCTAATAATAGCACAAGAAGCATAGAGTCAAAATGAGGAGAGTTGAATTTTTAAGTGGAAAATTCAAGGTCCAATGGTATTCTGTGCCTGCACATTGACCAATCCCTGGACCAATGTAAGCTATGATTTACTTTGCATTCAATTTTAATAACTCTATTATTAAATATGTAAGTTGTTGTTTTAATAAAGATTATCACTTTCATGAATAAAACAGTGCATAAAAAGGTTGCATCCCCACTTTAAAGTCATTGTTTGCAGTGGAAATTTCTAGCAATGTTATGTCACTTAGATGTTGGGACTTGTAGTGACCTTTTCACTAAGAGGAATAGCTCAACCAATAGGCATCAGGAAACACAGGCAGAGCCACGTACAAAGAAATGAACATGCCTAACAAACTGGACAGTATTAACTTCCTCCCCCGCAAAGAACAATCTACAATCTTCCAACTAAGGACAGGACACACCCCTCTGTTAAATTACCATCTCAATAAAATAAATCCCACACAACTCCCCCCTTTGTAGACACTGCACCCACCCTTATGAAACCGTAAACCATATCCTTTTTGAATGCCCCTTCCTAATTCACTTTAGGCAGACCCTACTACCACTCTAGCCCAACATAACCAACACCCTGTACAGCAGTGCTGAACAGCTGAAGAAAACAGCACACTATTTCTCCTTGGCACAGTCTGCAAAAGAGCTGACAGCTCAGCAGCAAAAAGCTGGCTAGAAGAAGAAGAAGAAGAAATGACTATTCTAAAAGTAACATTAATAGAAGTTACAAAATGAGCATTAAAAAAAAAGATGGATTAGATAAACCTGATGAGACCCTTGCAATCACAAAGAATGAAGTAAATAGGTCAAAAGGATACTTGCAACACCTCCACCAAAGTTTTATCACACAAAAGGATACTTGGAACACTACTACCAAAGTTTTATCACACAAAAGGACAGATCAAGATGAATGAAATCAAATATAGCAAAGAAGAAACCTTCTTAAAATTCCAACCAATAGAAATTTAGTAAAACTTTGCCAAAAGTCTGCTATTCAAACAATGTTACCAACTTTTCTTTAATAGTGAAATTGAGTCTTTTGGGTTACCTTTCAGTATGTCATCGTGTACCCCGTAACCGTCCTTCTGGTTGTTAAGCCACTCCCCGATGTAAACAGAAGAGCAGTTTGACTTGTGCCGCCCTCTCTGTAGCATGCCGTGACCAAACCTTTGGCCATCTTGGAAATAACCTTCATAATAGTCTCCATTGGCATAACTGTAGAACACAAAAGAAATTCTATCGTCAATGACTTTCATTCTATTTGTGAAAAATTCTATACAAAGTCCATACAAATGAAAAGCTATAATTTTGGCTTATTTGACATAAATTTTATGTAATTCGACACTGGCAAAGAAGGTTCTCTCTAGTATTCCGGTTGATCTTTACAAAAAAAATTTTATCCAAGGAAGGCAAAAATCATTGCTTTTAGTGAACAAACAAAACCCTAAGAGAAATTGGATATTAGACATACTATCATATAGATCTCAGTCATAGAAACATTTAAATAATCCTTATAAAAAAAACAAAGCATATTTCAGGGAAGAACACTGCACTTACAACTATATCACTGAATAATTTAGAAATTATAAGCGTTATTCAATATACACCAAAATAAATAATTACCAGTAATTATTTGACTAATTAGTTAATTTTTTAATTAATTCATGTTTTGTTAAGTAAAATAAATACTTGATTGAAGTTTCAATTTGATCTGAAAATGGGGATAGGAGAAATAATGTTTATAATATTATCTATGGGGACCAAACCCTACATATTTAGCCATGTATGTGAATACTGAAGGATTAATTTCCCTTGTTGGAATCTTTTGAAATAATAATCTTCTGTTCACAGTATACACCAAAAAGATATTTATAGTTCTTTGGCCATAAATGAAAATCTCTTTTATTAATAGCGTGTTTTTAAAAAAAAATTCTTTCAAACTTTAAATTACCTTTCCATTTTAATGCCCTACAGGTAAATATTTTTTTTTTGGCTAAAGTAATTTTTTTTTTAACATCAACAATATAGATGGAACAAATTGAATTGGACTGGGCTGTTTAAACAAATACTATTTTTATTGACAATGTCACTGACCTGATAATGCCCTTGCCATTGAGTTTCCCATCTTTCCAGTGCCCTTTTTGAATTTCTTTACCAGAGCTTTTGACCAGAGTGAAGACACCAGGACTGGCAGCAGACAAGAAAAAAACAAACAAACAACCAAATTACATTTTATTCTTATACTATTACACTAGAGTACACTCAGGAGGTGCTGGGGCTGAGCGGAAAAGGACTTGGCTTCTGAACTGGAGGTCCCGGGTTCAAATCCCGGTGAAGACTGGGATTTTCCATTTCGGGATCTTTGGGCGCCTCTGATACCATCCAGCTCTAATGGGTACCTGACATTAGTTGGAGAAAAGTAAAGGCGGTCGGTCGTTGTTCTGGCCACATGATACCCTGTGGGCCACAGAAACAAATGACCTTAATATTATCTGCTCCATAGATCGCAAGGCCTGAAAGGGGAACTTAATTTGTTTTTAAAGTACACTCTCATTGTGACATTATCTGGACTTTAGCAGAACTTATCATTATCATGTTGCATTAAAAAAAAGTTCCCAAGTTTTGTTATAAATATTTTTAGCTATTGCCCTACTTGACTTTGCAAAACGTATTTCACTGGCATGTGTAACTCTTTCTCTCCATATTTTTCTCCACGTTCCGATGGAATTATTCATTTTGCTCATTTGTATGACTACCCTGTTGTGATTAAACTTTATAAACTTTTTTTTATGTAATCAGGAAATGTTATATTAGGTATATAATTATAGAAGAATGCACTGTTTATATGACACAAATTAAAGTTAATAAAACCAAAATTTAATTTTAATGGGATCAAATTAAAGCTGGTATCGTCAGTTAGGAGAGAAAGAGTTAATCATTTTGCACCTGAATGATTTTATCAGTTTCTTATATCAAGGGAGTCAACTCACCCATGCAGTAAACCTTTCTTAAATTCACCTTCAAAAATTGAACCATCTGACCACTTCATCACTCCACTGAAAAGAAAAGGTCACTCGGCATGATAAATATGATATCGAAACAAACTAGTCAATATTATTAAGTTGATATACAAGTCATTAGTATCGGCAAGTTGATATCAAAAGTCAGTTAATATTATCAAGCTGGTCTAAAAACAAGTTATTTGATATTATAAGATTAATATCAATACAAGCTAGTTAATATTATTAACTTATATCAATAAACAAATTACCTGCCATGCACTTTCCCAGATATCCAGCTTCCCTCATAACTTGCATCTTTGTAAATACCTGGTTTGGTAAATTTGTGGCTGGCACTGCGGATCAACGGCGGGGTGAAACGCTCCCCACTGCTGTTTCTCTTGGACATGGGCTTGTGCAAGGTCAAGGCTTTACTAATGGCTGAGTTGAAGGCAATCAGCCACTCTGCCTGCATTGATACATTCTAATAAAGTATTCATTTTAAGATGGACCTATCTTTAAGTTGTTTTTTTTACACTGAAATTCTCAGAATGAGGGTTGAACAAGGACTTTGAATACTATGTGTCAGTTTTTGTTGCTATAGAAATGCAAAGTCTAACTTGAAAAATAACATTGAATTGTTGAGATTAAATTTATAATCTTTACTAAAACCATGAGGTGCAGTGTCTGAGCAGTAAAGCACTTGGCTTCCGAAACCGAAGCTCCCGGTTTCAAACCCTTGTGAAGACTGGGATTTTTTATTTTGGGATCTTAGGGTGCCTTTGAGTCCACCCAGATATAATAGGTACCTGACATTAGTTGGGGAAAAGTAAAGGCCATTGTGACACCCTTGTTGACCATGGGCCACAGAAACAGATGACCTTTACATCATCTGCCCTATAGACCACAAGGTCTGAAAGGGGAACTTTACTTTTACTTTTCACTAACATCAAAACAAATAGTGGTACATATCAACTTAAAATAAACATTTTCCTGGTAGTAACATTGAATACAATCTAAATATTTAAACATTTGTCTTACTGTATTCATTGTAATCTAGTTTAGTCAATCTAAGATTCAGTATTGTTTTCAGTGATGTTAAAACTGATTTGAAAACAAATCATTAAATAAAAGTTGTCTTCGAGCGGAAGATTAAGGAGGAGTGCAGTACTTGTGGCTACGCAGTCCCAGCTGCGATCGACATATTTTACCACATCCAGCACAGACATAACCGTTGTCTGCCAGTGGTGGATTTAGGCTTTCTTTCATCTATCCTCGGCTGTACTGGTCTGTAAGGTGTTTAATAAATCAATATATAAATACTGAATATTGACTTAGGTACAGTCCTGGTTAAAATTCTTACATGAAGATTTGAATCTATCAGCATAATCATTCTGCTACCTTCTTCCAGTGAATGCATCTGATAACAAACCTAATGTCTTCTCCTAGGCCACATTTGATCTTGATCTCCATTAGTAGAAGTTAAAATCAAGTCAGATAAGTAAAGAAGTTCATATTGATATACTTCCAGACATTGAGGGTGTCTTACAAGGTGAAGATCAAGTTTAAACTTTTTCTCCCAATCAATTACGTACTTTTGACTTAAAGGCTTTTTTTTTTTATAATTTATAATGATTATAATTTATAATACAATAAAATCAGCTTTATTGAATCATGTAAAAATAACAACTTATGAACAGACCTTCTGAGCTGGAGTGGTCACCTGAAGTTCAAATCTCTCTTCTGGAGCTATGACAATGACAGTGTTTCTGTTGAAGAACAGAGAAACAATCATCAGTGACTAACTATACCAACATGTTCACAAAAAGTTAAACTTTATCAAACTAACCAGACGGGACAGTTGTAAACCAAATATAAAAGATAAGACCAGAATATTTTTCAATATTTTTTTTAAGCATTTAAATAGAAAATAATGACAAAACAAACAGAAAAATATTCAAAACAGACTCAAAACATTATCATTCTGTTTGTAGGTCAACCGTTCATTGAAAGAAAATCAACAATTAGGTAGTTTATTTCTAAGTTCTATATGCTTCTTGTGAGACAATTAGTTAGTTCAGTTCTAAGTTCTATATGCTTCTTGTGAGCAAGAAGATATTTGAATGTAGTATCTGATTAATGAGTAATTATATAACTGTCATAATAAGCCTGTGGCTGTTTCAATTTAAACAGGTATATTTTTATTTATATTCAGCTGGAGCCGGATATGGTCGGATAATAAAATATGATATCCGGCCAGAGCAGGATACCTGCATGTCTTGTAATTAACTCGTGCTACTTAACATTTTGCAAAACTTCTAAATAGCATACCTATATTCATATTATTATTACAATTTTCTCAAAATGTTTGACTAGACTTCTATTTGAAAAGCATAGTTTGATTAGAATGTTTCACTTGACTTCTAGGGGCAATTTTAAAGTTTAGTAGAAATGTGTCTTTAGACTCCTATGATCTTTGGATAGTTTGATACGTACTAAGTTGAGAAAAATAAAGGCTGTTGGTCATTGTGCTGGCCACATGACCCCCTGCATGTTAACCATTGGCCATAGAAACAGATGACCTTAGCACCATCTGCCCTATAGATCACAAACTCTGGAAGGGGATTTTTTTTTTTTGACTTCTATAAGATAAGCATAGTTTGATTAGAATGTTCTTATCAGTTTCATCACAATGTCTCACTTAATTTTTTTTAAGCTTATAAAAGTTTAATTAGAATTTTTCACTAGACTGCAATGCACAATACAAAGTTTGATTAGAATTTTCTCACTAGACTGCAATGCACATTACAAAGTTTGATTAGAATTTTCTCACTAGACTGCAATGCACAATACAAAGTTTAATTAGAATTTTCTCACTAGACTGCAATGCACATTACAAAGTTTGATTAGAATTTTCTCACTAGACTGCAATGCACAATACAAAGTTTGATTAGAATTTTCTCACTAGACTGCAATGCACAATACAAAGTTTGATTAGAATTTTCTCACTAGACTCCTATAAACTTTACAAAGTTTTTGGCAGCTCATGAAAAATATTGTACAATAAAGCAATACATTTTTAACCCTTTCTCTCCTAATTGAAGATGCCAACGTTGATTTGACTCCATTAAACTAAATTGATTTCGGATTTATAAACATTAATTTGTGTCGTGTAAAAAAGGGCATTCATTCTCCTATAATTCAATACCAAATATAAACATTTTCAGATAGCAAACACAAAAGTTATTGAAGTTTAATTATAACAGGGTAGTCAAATACAAATGAGCTAAATGAATAATACAATCGAAAAGAGGAAAATAATTACGGAAAGAAAGAGTTAAGAAACAGTTTGAGAAAAGAACTGTGAATTTAGTTTGAGGCACATTCTACTTACGGACTTTCAGCCTCTGATGTACCAGACTCAACCCAGAGCGTCTCTAAAGGAAGTAATGCATTGGTTGTACCCTAACAAAGATATTGAAAAGTGATTACAACATAGCTCGTGTGGAGTTTTTGATCTCCCAGACCCTGAATGCGATGGATTGACGATGTGGAAGCAGATCTGAAGCAGCTTGGGGTTAGGGCGTGGAGACGAAAGGCCCAGGAGAGATCTGAATGAAAGGATGTGTTAAAGCAGGCCACAGCCTTCCTTGGGCTGTAGCTCCAGTGGGATGAATGGACGGATGGATTACAACCTAGTAAACTACATAGTCAAGGGGCAAGGCCTTCAGACCTTGTGGTCTCTTGGTACAGACGATGTAAAGCTTATCTGTTTCTATGGTCAACATTTCACTAGGGTGTCCTGTGGCCAGTGCAATGACCAACCACCTTTACACCTCTCCAGCATATATCAGGTACACATTAGAAATGGGTGTGCTCAGAGGTGCCCAAAATGTCCAGATCTTACAAGTTCCAGTCTTCACCAGGATTTGAACTCCTGACCCCTAGATTCAAATACCCAGCCCACTAACACTCAGCCACCTAGTGGTTAAACATAACAAATATTGATTTAAAATTGATTTTTTGGGTATAAACATACATTGGAAAATTGGTATTCTTGATAGAAACATATATTGTAAAATGTTTTTTCCTGATATAATATATTAAAACTGATATAAACATACATTGTAAAACTGATTTCTTTTAGGTAAAAACATTTATCCTTAAGAAAATATAAACATTTCATTCCAGTCCAATGAAAAAACATAAAAATGTAATTTTAAAGGTTATGATAATGGGTCAGATAAATGATATTTTCAATAATCCTTGACCACAAGCACTAAGTTTACCTGGACATGAAGTAAGCCATCATTGAACAGTACAAACAGGCGGTTCATGAATCGACCTCCGGCAGGCCAGGTCAGTGGGTGTGTCTTACTCTCTCTGAGAACTCTTCTATTTGGTGTTTTAAAAGTATCCTAGCGATGAACGGGAAAATTTTGAAACAGAATAGTTATAAAGAGATCAAATGTTACATTTAGATTTAAGAGATGTTCAATGTCAGGGGCAGGTAAGGCGAGAGTGAATGTGTTATTTCTTTGTTGCTATTTTGGTACTAAAAGAGTTATATCCCTTTGTTTATATCCCCAGGTGTGAATGTGAACAATATATACTTGATGGTTTTTGAATGTGACTTTTCCTTGTATGAGGGAAAGAAATAAATAATCAGTTTTTTATCATAAAGTAGAAGAGAACGGATCTTTGTTTGCTAGTACGGAGTGTTTCTTATAAAAATAATAAACTTGTTATTTCATGAAGGATAAAGTTGTTCTGGATTCCCATAGAAAAATTTTTTTTGCTATCAATAAATGTTTACTATCGATCCACAGTAATAGTTTGTAAGTAATCATTAGTGAGCCAAGAAAGGAACCTGATATTAAATTTATTGATTACTTACTGATATTTTAGAGGTTTCCCAGAATACTCTAGTGGCTTCTGCTAATTTATGCTCTGCTGAGAAATTTACTTTCAATGCATCCCAGTCCAGTATGACATTCTGAATCTGATCTTTAGTCTCTTTTTTCTAGAGGAATAGATACATACCAGCTATAGCATATCACATAACTTATTGCATACCACACCATTCTGTACATACCACACAAGTCAGTGTATACCACACCAGTCAGTGCATACCACACCAATCAATGCATACCACAACTGTCAATGCATACCACACAGTCAGTGCATACCACAACAGTCAACGCATACCATAACAGTCAGTAAATACTATACCAGTCAGTGTAAACTAAATCAGTTAGTGTATACCACACATGTGAGTGCATACCACAATTGTCAGTTATGTATCACACAAGTCTATGAAGAATATTTTATACATAAGAGATGTTCCTACAAAAAAGAAGATAATTATGTCAATGAGTCAATTTAGTTGCGCATGTTAATTAGAGACTTTAAATATTCTTAGTCATTGGTTTTCCTGGCTGATTCAGGCAACCCTTTTCATGCTCTAAGGCACTAGGGAAGAAGGAGCACATGTACGAGCAAGTGGGGAATATGAAATGTGGACAGGAATGTCCATGGTTAACAACGGTATCTTGTGGTCAGTAGCACAGCAAGCAACTCTTCCCCAATTAATGTCAAGTACCCATTAGATTTGGAGGCATGGTGGCTAAGTGGTAAAGCACTTGGCTTCCAAACCGGGGTCTGGGGTTCGAATCCTGGTGAGGACTGGGACTTTTAATTTCTGGATCTTCAGCACCTCTGAGTCCACCCAGCTCTAATGGGTACCTGACATTAGTTGGGGAAAAGTAAAGGCGTTTGGTCGTTGTGCTGGCCACATGACACCCTCGTTAACAGTAGGCCATAGAAATAGATGGCCTTACATCATCTGCCCTATAAACCCATTAGCTTTGGATGAAATTCTAAATATCAGTCTTCCTCAGGATTCAAAACCTCAGCCCTTCAGTTCAAAAGTACATAAACTGTATACCTAACGTACTGAATGTTGTCCTTAGATAAGTATACTAAATTCAACTATCTACCTCAATCAAGGAAGAGATCTTGTTCAAAAAGCGACTGTACTCAGCCAGGCGAAAGAACGGATACCTCATAGCTCTCATGAACAAAGTGCTGGCGCCAACATTTTTATCCTGCTCCTCAGACAGATCTTTGATTGCCTCTTGAGTCTTTTCAAAGAATTCACTGCAACATAAAGATTGTAACAGATTTAGTTGTTTTGTTTGTTTGTTTTACATGTTTCGGATGTTCCTTCAGAGTTGAAGATAATTACTTCCTAGTCCAAACCTCTCGCAGGACGACGGGGGATGGGAGCGGGCAGGGTTTGAACCCGGGACCATCGATAAATCTGAACGACAGTCCAGCGCGCAAACCGCACGACCAGGCAGCCATAAAGTGGTAGGTAAGAAATGAAACAAAGAAAGAAAGATTATACACATGGAAAAGGATTAGACCAATTATCCAGATTTAGCTTGTTTCTTGACTAAAAGTGAAGCTAAAAGGTATGTAAAATGTTTTGATAAGTCAGAGAATGCTTGAAATCAAAGGGCAGTGCACAGTAATGTAAAATTATTGTTATTATAATAATAAATTATAATTGAACATATTATAATTGTAATAATATAATAATAAGGCTTGTCTTCAAGACCGAAAATGAGTGAGGAATGCAGTATTTCCCATGGCTGCGCAGCCCCAGCTGTGACCTACATATTTTGCCACATCCAGGGCAAGCATAATAATTATTATAATTATAATAATATAATATATATCAAATTGAAAAAAAAATAGTTTGTATAATAACTTATTAAATTAAAAATAAAGTTCATAAAATATAATTTTAGAACTATTATTATTATTATTATTAACTATTATTAAACTATTATTTATTGTGACCCAATAGGAACAAATAGATTTTATTTTGGTTAGAAAATAAAATGACCTTTAGAAATTATAAATGGAGATCCCATTATGTAACGTTTATTACATAATCAGATGCACTGAAAGGGACATCATGCTTCTGAAAAGCCAGCATGAGCTGGAAACATATAATAAATGAGAATTACCTCCCTGCTCTGGTGCAATAGTCAAAACCACCAACAGCTAAAAAGTCAGAAAATTTACAAGAGTACTGCCTGAAGGCCTCTACAAACTGACCATGCCCAGCAGACATCAGGCTCTGATCAAACGGTTTACAAGTCTGTATACAAAGCGTCAGGTCTGTGATGCCCTCTCCAATCTAACCAAAACAATAGAACAGATCAACAATTTAGAATTAGCAAGAATTAAACTAAATACCATTCATGATCACTAGTACAACAGTACACTCAAATGTTAAACCAAAAATAAATCAAAAATTTATAGTCATAATTAGCATAAAATATATGTATTTATATTGTCCTAAAAAAAAGTAACAAATGAACTTCAATGAAAATGGTCGACAATAACACTAGTTTAATTAGAAACTGGAAAAGATAAAACAGATAACTGTCAAACTATTACTCCTATTCCAAATCTTGCTTACACTCTAGGTCCAATGCAAAACTTATATAATGAAAACATGATTTCCTAAGTCTCTTAATGTCTCCTTCAATGGGGGCTGTGCGAGGCTGAGTCATAACAATATGTACCAATTAACAAGTCAGGCTGTGTACCTTCTTAGTAAGAGATCCAAATGAAGACACCATATTCTGTAAAGAAGACTTGTAAGGGTAAACATCCATGGCTGTGTAGAAAGCTGTCAAGTTCCCAGAGTGAATAGAAAAACAACTATTTTGCAATTGTCAATTCAAATTCATGTTTAATATCAAACAGTTTTGTTTATTAGAAGAAATAAATTTGTAGTTTAGTGACAAAGTGTTTCTCCTCAGCACTCTAAGACAAGAGAAACAATCTTTCAAACAAACTTAACACAATATCATATTATTAGCAAAAGATATTCATAAACAGTTGAGCTCAGTGTAGATTTGATAGGCAAGTATAGAATTCTTTCCAACAGTGAACAGTGTACTCAGAGTGAATAATCTGAATAACAGCTGTTCACATTTAGAATCTGCAGAACATTTAAAATTTTAAAAAAAGATTTTTCCTTAGCTATTAAAGTAACTTAACAATAAAAATTAAAAACCTCTTTCTGGCCCCAAATATCATGAAATGCCATGTATACCAGACTACATTAGAAAGTGCTAGATAAAATCAGTCAACATAATAATTATGATCAAGATCTTACCAGATTTCTGAAGTGGCCTCAACAATAAATTAGAAGTTTTGATCAGCTGGTTGTAGAAAGCTCTCTCTGAGGCTGCCAGATCAAAGACAGGCTCCATGTACGGAAGCGCTGGGCTCATAACTTTACATGCACAGCTGCTGCCTCCAGCTGTAACCTTGGTGATCCAGCCCAGCTGTAAATGATTTGTTTTATTGTTAGACTATAATTCACCTTTTATCTTATTTTAAATGAACATTTTAAATGTATTTATAATTTTTGACTTCATCTCAAATAATAACTGAAAGAGGCACCACAATTCCACATGGTGGAGACTGTCCAGGCCTGAGCAAGCTATTATAGCACAGTACAGGATAGGCCACTGTTCTGATGGCTCATATTTCTCACGGCTATGGCCTAACTTTGACTCACAGTGCCCCCGCTGTGGGGAAGAAGAGGAAACCATGTCTCATATTCTTTTGACTGCCACAGACTAGCTGATCTCCATCTTGACAGGTCTGGGAAACCAAAAATTCATGACCTGTTTGGTGACATGTATGCACTAAGAAAACAGCAGGGTTTCTGTCCAGAGCTTTTGCAAGAGAGGATTTGAGCCTCTCAAACCCTCACTCAAATGGAGTTTGATGATGATGATGATGATGATGATCTTACACATAGATGCATACGGGATTTACACACACAAAAGTTGTCTAATAGATTGCCACAAGAGTTAATTTTTTTTTCCAAATGTACAATTACGTTGTGCGAAATATAATTATACTTGAGAAGCATACCACAAATACTCTTAGAAAATAGAAGCTGGGAGGAACCTTAACTACTACCTCAACACTGCACAGCTATCTTCAAAGCCTAATAACTTCTATGAAACTGACCAAAGAAAATTTCAGAACACTCTATCCATACAAGTTATCAGATTAGATTTGTTTTCTAGGTTAGGGAAGTGTTGCTTACCAAACTTGGTATGTAAATCTGAAATCAACACTGAATAATTAAAACTCATTAAATAATAATTATATTTGATTCAGGACACACAATACAATTTAATTTGAAAACCAGAACCTGTTTGATATCTCCCAGAGCCACTGGTGAGTTTGTTTTCTTCATTGTTGTAAGCTTCTCTTTACTGAAACCAAATAGAATGTAAAATTAAGAAATTGTGACACATCTAGACTATTGTAATAATACTAATAATAATACAGGTTGGCCCTAGAGTAGATTTACAGTAATTAAACTAATTTTTATATGATTCAAATGTTTATTTTTATATAATGGAATTTAAAAATATAAACTTAACAACTGTGGAAAAGTCTCTTTAGAACTAGATTTAGGCCAATATTTTAACTGAAATTGCACTAAATTTATTTTATGATAGTTGTTATATTTTCACTAAACTAAATATATAACATATATAAAACATTTAAATTAATTGTCTTGAGGTCACTATCCCATGTTACCACCCTATAAAAAATTAATATAGAAAAATAGAGCCTTTTTTAACCCCCTCTACTTAAAAACATCATTTTTGGTAAAAACACATTGAAAATTAAGATTTAATCTGTATTTTTTTTCTAAAGGGAAACTATTCAAGATTAAAATATAAACAATTAAAAACATTTAGGAAGGAATAAAAACAAAATAACTGACTTTTTAAGCATTGATGATAATATTGTTTTAGGCTGTAGAATTATTAAAATCAACCATGGTATCGTTGATTAGGAGAGAAAGAGTTAATAATATAATCAGTATTATTTTTAAAATATATACTATAGCTACCTTGGATGTTTGCCACAGTACAACACAACTGGTCGAGGGCTATCACTGCCATCAGCGCAGTCACCAAGAAAGACTGAATGAGACTGACCAGCTCCAACATCCCACACAGTACAACCCTTGACAAGCTTTGAAAACAAATTCAAAACCAATGAAACAATTATACATTGTACATTCAGCTGATAATGCTTAAGAAATACAGTTTGTGTTTGGACCTTTTACACAGAAATGGAAGCATGGAGTATTATTCCAAAAAGTAAAGTAAAGTTCCCCTTTCAGACCTTGCAATCTATATGGCTTGGTCATCTGTTTCTGTGGCCCATGGTTAACGAGGGTGTCATGTACATTTACTTTTCCCTAACTCATGTTGGGTAACCAATAGAGCTGTGTGGATTCAGATCCCGAAATTAAAAATGCCAGTCTTCACCAGGATTCAAACCCAGGACCCCCAGTATGGAAGCCAAGTGCTTTATCACTCAGCCACTGCACCTCCAGTTTCCAAATTTCCAGGAGTGATACCGTAAGTAACTATGTGAAATGCATGAAATCAGAAATATTATAAATCAAATTTGTCTGAAGGAAAACAAAGATCTTGATATATAAAATTGTCTGTCAGAAATATTCATATACAAATCTCAATTTATAAAAGCAGATCAAAGCAAAAGAGTAAATAACTTTTGTGCTTAAAAATACATTTTTATTTAAAAAAAAGGTAATTCACTTTTTCAATTAAATATTTTTTTTACAATTAAAAATGCTTGCTATTCTAATATTATTGGTGAGGTTTAAAACTATAGTAACAAGTTCATCAGACCTAGCTATTGAGATTTATCCATTGTACCTTTTCTAGTGCTTACCAAAAAAAAAAAAAACATTCCCGTTCTACATACTACTCTCTAGGCAAGTCCCTATGGGGCATACTGCCCTCTGTCACCAATCAGTTAAATTTGGATATAAATAAATTGTTTGTTGAAAATAGTGTTGAAAATTTTTAGGATAAAATATGATCTTTGATCCCCATGATATATTTACTATGTGTTTTAATTGGAAATGGTGCTGGCAGGGTAAATTGCTTTAAATTCCCACCAGATCCCAGTGAACAGAGTAGGGCACAGAGAAAAAAAAAATTGAAAATATCTGCTTTACCTTAACTCGTGTTGGCCCATATACAGAGTCAGGCTGACCTATCTGCCCATAACTGTTAGACCCCCATGAATACACTTGAGAGTTAGAGGTCACAGCTAGACTATGGCTCTCCCCTGCTGCTAGCTTAATGACCTGTCGACCTGCCAATAAAATTTAACTAAAATAGAAAAAAACTTGTACAAGTCTAAGCAAGCATTTAAAAAAAGCATAATTTCAATATAAAATAATGAAAGATTTCCCACAATGTTTTATATTAAAATCCTACAAACCCAAAATTTAATATTTTAAAATTCTTTAAAAACCCACAATTTTATATTTATATTGATAATGCTGAAAACAAAGAATGAATCACAAAAATCCTGTAGATAAATGTCTAAGATTTTTATTTTTTATTTTATAACATCATATACCAATTGTATAAGACCTACCTATAGTGATGGAACTAAAAAAAAAACAGACTTTGGCTGGGCAGGTCACAGTGAAAGAATGTCAGAGAACAGAGGAGCAATAATTGTATACTGGTAAAAACCTAAAGGCAGGCTACCCAAAGGCAGACCAGGAAAAAGGTGGATTGACAATGTAGAGGCAGATCTACAACAAATTAGAGTTTGGGCATGGAAATGAAAAACTCTAGAGAGATCTGAATGGAAGGATGTGCTGAAGAAGACAGGCGCCCTTCAATGGACTGTAGCGCCACTGGGATGGATGTATTTAAACTACCTAGATTTGACAAATATAAGAATATGAATGTAAAACTTAAAAGCAAATGAAAACTGGTGACCGAATAGCAAAACTTCTGGAATACTAACGCATTTTAATCGCTCAATGAACTCTTTATGTTGTGTATGTTCCATTTATATGAATGTTTTTCCTTGAAATCCCAACCAAATTTCCATTAGTATCAAATAAAGCCGTCTTAGTCTTATGTCTGGAGAGAAGATCTTTTCCCCTTGCAATATCTCATGTGGCTATAGAGGCTAATCCCAGACTCCATGACATAATCTCTATTGCTGGCGCACAGCCTAGGCTGTAAAACCTGCCACTCTTCTATGCTGACCAGATCCAAAAGGATGGACTATCAAAACAGTTTGACATTAGGTGGCTTGCAGGAATTTACAAGAAAGCAATGATCCCACCACTGTCCCTCTACCTACAGGGCTATGAACCAGTTTTCCAATTGGCCTTTACAGAAAACCCTTGTTGTTAAGACATCCTGTGCCCAGAAATGGCTAATGGTTAATAGCCACACTGTGTTGTTAGGGCTAAAGGGTAATGGATTAAATCTTCAAACTAAATCTAAATAATTTTCTAACTAAACAAAGCCCTACATTTATAGATGTATAGTTTGGTTTCGATTAAAGAAATAAATCATTATAGCCAGAAACCTGGTCTTACCTGCTAGAAATTTTATTAGTACTGGTGTTGACCTTTCCAACTGGTCCCCAAGGCCAAGCTGTCCCTGGTCGTTGCTCCCCCACACCCAGACATTTGTTGCTGTGACAATCTTGTTTTGTGGCAACAGTTCTGAATTAAACAAAGACCAAAAAATTAATATACACACTACTTCACCATCAAAGGCATAGACTAATGTAGTAAGCTATCAACTCCAGATTTTTCTAATTATATTAACAATCCTAATTTTATTCATTGCATTCAGAAATATAAATAATTGAAAAATTAAGTAAAATCTATAATTCATTGTTTATTTGCAATAGAATCTTATTTTTTACTGCCCCTTCTGTCTCCTAAGCTTATATTCGGTAAATTAATTTGTAATAGAAATATCAATTAGACAACTGTGAATATCAGTTTCACACAACAACTGATATTCAAAAACCACATTATTACAACTGAAGTTTAAACTATTTTTGTACAATTAAATAAAGTCCCTATGGTATTCATTTAATCAGCTTCATTTCCTGCACTTTACAAACTTTTATTCATTATACCGGGGCCAGCCTTGGATAATTGGAGGCCATAGGCGAAGTGAATTAGCTGGCCCAAAGAAAAGAAACAGTGAAAAAATTAAATTATGCAATTTATTAAAACCTGCACATCTATACCTAAATCGACAAATAACTTAATAACTGAAATTCATACATCGCAATTTCAGTAGTCTAAATCAACAAATAGCTCAAATTCATATATCACTAGTTCCGCAGTAGAGACAGGGTTAATTAGTAAACATCAGAGTCATATAGTGCTCTACTTTGTTTGAGATCTGATTCAAGTTTCACATTTTTTTCTCAACATTTTTTAATCCTGTGCGAGGACCCCAACTAGTTTGCCTATGCCTAAGGCTGGCCCTGATTTTCACATAATACTATTATTCAGCTCTACCAGCAGTGCTCGGCGTTCGGTTCAAATTTTTTTGCTGAAGCTCAATGGTACGTATGGACTTCCTCGTCAAATCTCGAGTCAAGCTGGACGGGTCATCATCCACATTGGCCATTTCACGTGACCACTCCAAAAATGTTCCAGACTTTTTCATTTGGTCAGGTCGGTTGGCTTGATCTGGTTTAACAAAGCAATCAATATTATAAATGACAGAAATGATGTAATCTTGTATAATACAGACAGTTCTATAGAATTTAAATAACTAAGAGAAATTGAAGAGCTGATCATGAACTCAATGCACAAATAAAATAACTAAATGATTTATCATCAACATCAGTCCCACCATAAGTCTCTTGACTTGCTGCATAGGGGCACAGAGATGACCAGTCACAAGCTGTCTTTAGCCAAAATATCAATAGATAGGCTGGTCCAATTATTCACATTGTCTTCAAATGACCCTTTCTCGTTCTTTGTGCTTCTTCCACTGTACCCTGAAGGATGGTTTTAACAGTGAGTCATGTCTTACAATATGATCTAATCAGCTCAGTTTTCACTACACAGTATTGAGAAGTTCTTCCTTTTTGCCAGCCAGAGTACTGACTTCTTTTAAAGTACAAACGCATTTGTTTTCTTTTCTTGATATGGTTCAAACACTGACTGAAGCTAAGTTCTGTTTGCTGGCCACAAGACACCCTTGTTAACAGTGGGCCACAGAAACACCCTAACCCTAATAACTATTACAAAACCAATTAGTACCAAAGATTACTAAGTTTTTACCCTCTGGCTGGTTCAATTTGTCTGTTGCTATATTGTCGTTACTCTGAGATTTCACAACATTGCTGTTTGCAGATTTATTCTGGACAGTGGTCAGCTCTATGCTACATTTATTATCCTGTCCAGTTTTATCCCCAGAAGGCTCCTCAGTGACCGTGGAGCCAAAACCTGACAATGTCTGAATGTTGGTGAATGCTCTAGATGTCATTGACTTGACCTATACAAGAAACAAAAAATAATTAATAGGGTCAAGTCATTAAAATAAATTCACAAAAAAAAAACAGAATGATAAACAGATAAACAAAACATTTTATAAATACTTTTAGCTTTTAGTTTTAATGATTGATTGATTTCAAACACCACTATTTACATAAAAAGGACACCTAAAGCTCAAAAATAAAATTTCTTTAGAGAATAAAGAGTGAATCAAACTGAATGGAATCTTGACAACATCAAGTTCTTTTATAAATAACTAGTCGGCCGGCGGCCCAATGGTTATGTCCGACCCTGCTATTTAGTGACGGGTGAATACTACTTGTTCTCCCCCACCCCCTCTTTTTTTTTCGCCTCTAAAATTACGTAGGGTAACTCTAGTTCGTCCGACTTGCAGAAATAAAAGAGTGATCTATCCATTACTTGGTGTCCAAACTGTTGAGCCATGAAGAGAATTATATATATAGATATAATGGGATTTTTTTATTTTTTTTTTTAGCTTTGGCCAAGTTTGTATTCTCTATGGGGTATTGTACATATCAGTAATAATATTTTTTTTTGGTAAGCACAAAGAAGGACAGGATAACAGAGGTGGAAAGATGTAAAACTCTCAAATAATTTTCTGAAAGCCAAAGCTGAAAGCTAATCAAAGAAAGACACAGATGGAGAATAAAATACAAAGCCACTAAGATAACTATGTCAATGTCTTCACCCAGATATCTGTTTCAATGTCTTATACAGATATATGTCAATGTCTTCTTTGTCAATGTTATATACCTGACCAAACATATCAAACATGTTCCCAAATGATGTCTGTGATTTATCTTCCTTGGCAGCAGCTACTTCTGATGCAGGTTTAGTTAACTGCGAGGGAATTACTGCCTCTGGTATAGTTCTTGATGCTGTCAGGTTCATCTCCTCATCTTCAAACTGACGCTGTAGGTACTCCAGGGCCTCTGACTGCTTTAGAAGATTAATAGACCTGAGACTTGTAGTGGATGGTGACCTGACTCGTTGCTTGTTCAACAGTGAGTTCACTTCTATCAAATAAAGACAAAGCGTTACTGCTTCTACAATACAAACATACAGCAATGTTGCTTCTACACAGTATTTTATAAATGTATAGAAACTTCGACTGAGTGATAAAGGGCATGGCTTCAAAACTAAAGGGTCCTGGGTTCGAATCCCGGTCAAGACTGGGTTTTTCAATATCAGAATTTTAGGTCGTCCCCAAGTTATCCAATATTGATGAGTACCTGACTTTAGTTGGGATAGTAAAGTCAGTTGGTCATTGTGTTGGCCACAAGACACCCTCGTTAACCAATTGTCATAGAAACAGATAATCTTTACATCATCTGCCCCATAGATTGCATGGTCTGAAAGGGGTATATTTATACTTAACAATTAGATAGTAACTTTTTTCTAAAAAAAAAAAAAAAAAAAACATCAACATGAAATGCTCTTTTAGACTACACGTTATCTTTAGTGTCAGTAAAAGTACAGCAAAAGTTAAGTTTTCTTTTCAGATGATGTGAAGGTCATGTTTCTTTGGCCAACACCTAACGAGCAGGGTGTCACGTGACCAGCACAACAACCAACCACCTTCACTTTCCCCCCCACTAAAGTCAGATACTCAGAGTTTGGTTGACTCAGGAATCCCTTAAATTCCAGAAATTCCAAATCCCAGTCATCACCAAGATATGAACCCAGGCCCCAAGGTTCAGAAGCCAAGCATTTAACCACTCAGCCACCATGCCCACTTTTTGTATTATTGCTCTTATTTCTTAAATTCTTACCTTCATCCCCATCATCAGTTTCTGAACGCCTTTTCCAAATTTCGTCATCAGAGCCGTCAGATGCTGACTGGATAGAACTCTCTTTTCCCGTATCCTGAGACTTAGAGGATGAGACTAAAATTTCCTTGAGATGATTTATATCTTGAGGCCCTTCAGTTGATTGTGTTTCATTATCTTCTGAGACAGGGGCCATCTTGGTAGCAGCGTGTGTGGCGTCCTCAAATGGATCATCCCCAGATACAACCAAAACACTTGAATCAAAAGCAGCAGACTCAAGGAAGCTAGTCTCCTCAACCAACCCGCCTGGACCTCCATCTTGATTGTAAGAGGTCTCAGGCATTTCTCGTTGAGCATTGGGTTTGCTATTTTCTTGTGGACAATTTGAGTCTTTAAAGCCGCTGAGCTCATTTTGTTCTTTAATTTCCTCTTTTTCTGGAGAGGGGGACGACGATCGTTTGGATACCTCATTGGATGAGCTGGACATGGATACTTCCTCCACAAGGGTTGAATCTATTATTGCTGTGTCACTGACTGTGCAGCTGTGTAATGTGTCAATGATACACATGTCACTTGTATCTGTGTACGTGTAGATCTCTTTGTTACATGTGCTGCACCTTGAGGGGTAAAGTTTATCCTCCTGCACGTCCCTGGCCTCAACTTGACCTTTGGCCTTTAAAGGCGATGTCCGGGGCGATGCTGTCCTCGAGGCTGACTTTTCCTGGCGCTGGACAAGGGCCATGCTGTGTTTATCCCCACAACAAACTGCAAGGGTTAACTGACCTTGCAAAGTTTCGACCCTTCTGGGTAGAGGCGCATGTCTCAATTCCCCCAGTCCCAACTGGGGCCCAGCACCCCAGGCCCAAACTTCACCATCTAAAAAAATAATATAGTTTAACATTAATAAAATATCTAAATAAAATAAAATAATATTGATTGTAGCCTCAACCTCTAAGTACTCTTTAAGATAAAGGTCTCATAATATTTGGGATATTCGCTTTACTGAAAGGCCAGACTTTATGTAATAAATGAATCATTATAAGTTTAGAAAATATAAATAAAACTGTTTCTATTTATTTAGATCTAATTAAAACAATGAAAATGCAGATTACTACTAATTTGTGAAAAATAGCCTCTAATTTTGGTGATCTTTTTAGACTTAGTATCATATATAGTCACAGAATGACTAATACTTTTTTTTTGGTTAAGTTATATACAGGCTAGAAACAAAAGAAAAATGTTTTTTTCCCACTGTTTCCACACAAATACATGTAAAATAACAGGAGAAATGAATAATGTCGATGATGATTCTTGAGCAACTGAAAATAGTACAAAATTTACCACATGATAGGGCCAATGTGTGACTAGCTCCACAGGCCACTGTCTCCACATCAACAGAAGTAGCAGGCTTGGGCACTCCATGCTGACAGAAACCTTTGTTGATCTCAATGGGTACGAGGGTAGGGACGTGCACTCTGTCCAAGCTACCTGTTCCACACTGACCATCGGAGGAAGATCCCCAGCAGTAAACTTTCCCTGACTGTGTGACCACAGCATTGTGAAAATTTCCACAAGCTATATGTACACATGGTTCTGAGGGAGAAAGAGAGTTACCTATTCCTAAATTCATTCATGTTATAAATATTTTTAGGGTATAAGTGACCAGGAGTTTCAGTAATGAGATTTTTACATGAAATTAAAACCTATTTTAGCATGTTCTACAGCCTAAGATGTTGGCTGCATTTTCCAGCAGTGTAAGAGCTAAATAGAATGCAGGGGAAGTAACTCATAAACTAAAATTAACAGTGCAGGTAGAAAGACTCTATCACCTCCCTTTTCCCAACTATCCCATGAGAGAAAAAAGTCATGTAGTCCTTCAGGACCTGGGAGTAGCAATGCAATGTACACACTTAGCCTGCATTATTAGGTAGTACTGTGTTGAGGTTCATTTCACTCTGAGAAAATATCCTACATGCTGGCTCATTGCCATATATAAATACTATGCCTATTGATTTGTTGCCAAGGCTTTATATTGTTTATTACGGCTGAGCATCCCCCTTCTTTTCTTTTTTGGAATTGTACTAAACGGGCCACATTTTAACGACAAACCAAAAACACATTTTTAGCCAGTGAATTAGTGTGTATCTGTTACAATGAGGTTTTACGGCCACCTCTCTCTTTCCTTTTCTGTCTCTGTTTCTCTCTTCTCTCTCCGAAACCCCCCTCCCCCCCCCATTTTTGGTGTATTTTAACCTGCACATCGTAATTTCTCCCCCATGGACTTTTGACTTGATTTGGAATGACACACATACACTCTCATATTATGGGGTCGTTTATTTTACTAGCACTTTTAACTTATGCTTCCTGCCATCCCTACCCTCACCAACAACAAAAAGTGAGTCCTTCATACCCATTCCCATTTCTAAATTTCTCTTGGTATTTTGTTCTCTAAATAAAAAGAAATACCAATTTGGTTTTATTAATTTCAATAGTTTTTTGGACCAATTTTGAATGTAGCAAATTGATAATAGATCTAGATTTTTTTTTCAAAACTATTAGGAAAGTTGGTTTTTTTTTGACAGTGTTACAAAGTACCATTACTTGCTCTCTTTTTTTCTCTTGAAAAAAAAAAAGAAACAGACTCTAGATCTATCTCATTAATTTTTAAAATTTAAACTACTTGGGAAGTGGAAATGACGTAAGGCATATTTAAAATAAATTGACTTAGGGAAAGATTAAAAAATTTCTTTAAAAATAGTGAATTCTGGATATTTAAAAAAAAAATGCTTTCTATGTAAACTGTAGCCGTTAGGGGAAATACAGAAAACAAAATACAAGGTTTGATAGAAAGCTGGCAGCTTTTTTAAAATTGCTGTCCTCAGGTTATGAATCTGTCAAAAATTGTCCTTAGTGAGAGTCTAGGAGGTAAAAAGAAACTGTATGAAATTTCATGCGGATCTGTATGAGGGTTTAAGAGATCATGTGATCAATGAGTGTGTCAGTGGTATTTTACAAACATATAATAGATTATTATTATTATTGTATAGCACATCTCCATTCTACTTCAGATACGCTGAGTACCCATACACTCAGATCAAACATGAAGACAGTTTTTTAAAAAGTAAAAAATTAAATTCTAGGTGTGCCACTAACTGTGAGACAGATCTTACCCGAAAGATGATTAATTCTCAGGGGCTCTTCAACCACCTTGTTGTCTGCTAAACCCAGTCCCAACTGAGATAGATTATTCTCTCCATTGACGTAGACACTGCCATCATCAGTTAAGAATAAACTATGGCTGGTTCCCAGGGCAATATCTGTAATGTTGACTTTTGTAAACAATTCGTAAGCTGTGATGTTCAGGTTGTCACAGAAACCTCGCCACAAGTAAGCAGAAGCTGGCTTTTGTTCAGAGCTAGTCAAATATAAAAAAAAGATAAGTGTTTTACTCCTCCATGAAGCCTAGTCCCATAGACCAGCATCCCTCAATGTGCTGACAAGGAAAGCATAAATTTGTTCTCTCTTTTTTTTATGACAAAAAAATCAGTCAGTGGTGTTTGCATTGTAGTTATTAACCATAAATAAATACTAAGCCATATATCAAAGAACTACCCCATATGAAAGAACTAAGCCATATGAAAATGCTTAGTAATATGAAAGTACTAAGCCATATGAAATAACTAAGGCAGATGAAAGATAAATATCGAAGAACTAAGCAATGAGCTAACACCAGTGTTCAAAATACTTTTTCAGGCATCTCTTAACCAGGACAGAATACCAATGGACTGGAAAGAAGCTAATCTCACCCCCCCCCCCCCCATTTAAAAAAGGAAAAAAAAAACTGACCCAGGAAACTACAGACCAGTATCACTAACCAGCATCACATGTAAAATCCTAGAACACATAATCTGTAGCAACATAATAAACCACCTAGACAAACATAATGTCCTAACTCCATACCAACATATATATATGGCTTAAGGAAATATAGATCATGTGAAACACAACTAATAGGACTAACTGATGATTTTTCAAAACGTTTAGATAATAGTGAGCCAATAGATGCTATCTTACTAGATTTTTCCAAGGCTTTTGACAAAGTTCACCACAATAGTTTGCTTAAAAAATTAAAATATTTTGGCATTGATGATCTATTGCATCAGTGGATTAAGGATTTTCTGATAGGGAGAGAACAAACTGTAATAATAAATGGCTCTAAATCAATACCTATAACAGTAAACTCAGGTGTACCTCAGGAAAAGTCTTTGGTCCACTACTATTTTTAATTTACATGATTTACCAAATCGCATTAGTTCAGGAACAAATAAAAACAACACATGATACAGACATTTTACAAAGAGAATTACATGAATTACAGACATGGAAATCAAATTAGAGCATGTCTTTCCACCCAGAAAAATGTCAATTATTAAGAGTAACAAAAAAACTAAAACAAATAAATTCCACTTATCTTATCCAAGGTAAACCAGTAATACAGACTAAAAATGCAAAATACTTAGGTGGTATGATAAATGAAAAACTGTCATGGAATCCCCATATTGATGAAACTATCAAAAAATCAAACAAAGCATTAGGGTTTATTAAAAGAAATTTCTATAAATCAAATAAGAACATAAAATTAAAATCTTATTTAACCTTGGTTAGGCCAATAATAGAATATGCATCCTCTGTTTGGGACCCCTCAACTCAAGAAAACATTAAGAAGCTGGAACAGACACAAAATAGAGCAGTGAGATTCATTATAAACGAATATTCACATTTGACTAGAGTAACATCTTTAGTAGAAAGCCTTCAGGAGAGAAGACTCAAAAGTAAAGTAGCCTTTATGCATAAAACTCTTAACCATAATCTTCAAATACAAAAACACAATCTAATAAAATACTCAGAAAAACATAAAGATACAGGCACTTTCTTCGTTCCATATGCGAGGACAAATTTGTACCATTGCTCCTTCTTCCATAGTGCTATTAGAGCATGGAATGGATTGCCTGAAATAGCCAGGATAATCAGTGACTTAAAAGGATTTAGGTCATTGGTTAATATGCATGACGCATAGGACGTAATCATCTCCTTTTTTGAAGTAACGTCTGTATTATATAAGATATGAAAATGCTTAGCAATATGAAAATACTAAGCAATATGAAAGTAAGGTAGTGGAAGTTTGGGTTCAGAGTTTTCCTTCTTCTAGGACTAGGTAGATCTAGTTACAATCTAGTAGGTGGTTTGCCAACCATGAGTTAACAAGCTCCTTTCGCCAGATCTTGATCTAATCTAAATCTATAGATTATAGTTCTATATATAGCATTATGGATCTAGGCCTAGGTCATTTCTAGGTCTATAGCAGTGATTCCCAAAGTGGTCTATATAGATCCCCAGGGGTCTACAAAGACCTTCAAGGGGTCTACGAAAGTGAAAAAACAAATTGGGGGTCCATGAGATGTCCAAGGGGGTCTATGATCATAGATTTCATACAAGCAGGTCGTGACTTTAATTTTTACATCCCTTTAATGTAATTCTTCACACTATATATAATTTGTAACTTAGTTAATCATTTAAATATTCAAATGAAAAATTGTTATATTTAATTTCAATACTTATAAAAATAACTTAATTTTGTCTTCATGTAAATAATGTTTAACAAAAAGAAATATAGACTGTATAGCGTTGATTATATAAAATTTTCATTCTTTCCTTGTCAACCAAGCGGTTACCGATAGCCTTTTTTATGACGATATGAAACTAATTACGCTTGAGGATCTTCTGCGACAATATCACCCTGATAAAAAGATATAGATTTGAAAAACTTTTGAACATTCAGAGATTAAAGTTCAGAATAGACCCACAAAATCTCTATTCAACATCATGAAGAGAAGATGGTGGTTATGAGTCTTACAATATCTGTTCACTTATAGCAAAATAAGGGTGTGGTGGTAGTGGTTAAGTGCTTGGCTTCCGTAATTGGGGTCCTGGGTTTGAATCTCTGTGAATTTTGAATTTCAGGATTTTCAGGGCTCCCCTGAGTCCACCCATCTCTAATGGGTACCTGAATTATGTTAGTAAAAGTAAAGGCGGTTGGTCAGTGTTCTGCCCACATGACACCCTGCTCGTTAACCGTTGACCAAAGAAACAGATGACCATAACATCATCACAATGTCTGAAAGGGGAAATTTACTTATTTATAGTAAAATGCGGAAAACACCATAGGTGTAGTTGTAGTTTTAAAACCTGTTTTACACAAACCCACATCTAATATTATTAAAAGAATTTCTTTAAGCAACAATACAGTTCAAGGTTGCTTCGGTGGCATGAGTTATAAAATTGAAAGCTTCATATGTAATTCTTTGCAAACGACATATATAAGTTTGGGCTCAGCAGCGTCACAGGTTCTGACAGGATGTAGTGGTGTGTGCTGCAAACTGCATTATGGTCGCCGGCTCCTTATTTTTCCTCAGGTTAACACACAAAACCTTTCCCATGTTTGAGTTGCAAGACAGGAGAGTTTTGAATTCAGTTTTACTTCTGCTAGGTGGGTAGCCAGCCAAGACTAATGAGCCCTTCCTGCGCAAAGCTTACTGATTTAGGCGACAGTCACTCGCCTTCGCTCTTTCTCCCAATAGTGATAACATTTTCGCGCAGACACAATATTTAAGCAACTCGTGAAACGTCAACAAATACATGAGAAACTGCTCTTAGCGAAAACTCTTACAATGATACTTAAGGCCATTGTGTTTGGAGATTCCAGCAATACATATTGCTATTTTATTTGGTTTTGAATTTTATCAATAAAAAAGAGAGATCTTTAAAATCTCTAATATGTAGCTTTAAATTACTTTTTCACTTTTCAACTCTCTACCGATAGAAATTAGGAGGCGTTTTGGCTGAGCGGTAAAGTGCTTGGCTTCTGAACCGGGGGTCCCGAGTTTGAATCCTGTTGAAGACTTGGATTTTTAATTTCGGGATCTTTTGGGCGCCTCTGAGGCCACCCAGCTCTAATGGGTACCTGACATTAGTTGGGGAAAGTAAAGGCTGTTGGTCGTTGTGCTGGCCACATGACACCCTCGATAATCGTAAGCCACAGAAACAGATGACCTTTACATCATCTGCTCTATAGACCACAAGGTCTGAGGGGAACTTTACTTTACTTTTTGTACAGATAGAAATTAGTTTTAAAAATGTTGAATTTGCAAAAATTTGAAAGTTAAGCAGGGGGTCTACCGATAACCAGAAAACATGGCAAGGGGTCTACGAGACAAAAAAGTTTGGGAACCACTGGTCTATAGTAAAGCTGCCTTATCAAACAAGTTAAGCCGAATTAAGGCAATTTTTCGCATCTGAATTGTTGTAGCTCATATTGGCTAGACCTAGAAAAAAAATTTTTAAATCTATAAACTCGTCATCCATGGATCTATAAAATTAGATTTGTTGCCAAGTTTCAGCACCGATAGTTAAAATAAAATCTGATGTCAAAGAGGGGTGGAGTAGGTATGCCAAAGTGTATACTTCATCAGACAATTTTTTACCCTGACAATGGATACACCTTATAAACCATATCAGACAAAATGTTTTAATCATCTAATTATTTCATTTCAAGTATTTTCTGGTCAAGCAAGAGGTAAACTTCCAAATGCAAAAGAAAACAAGACTAATTGCTATACAAGTCACAGTACCAACACATAATGTTTTCGACTCAGAAACCGGACACAACAGAATGAGACAACATATGTTTCGGAAGCTTAAAGTCTGGACGATCGAAACCTGCCCTTGTGGAGCATTACCAGAGAATGCTGACAATGTCCTTCAAAGCTGCATACTAATCAAAAGGCCAGAACAAGACTCTAGACTCAAAACCCTCCTATAGAACAAAAACTATACAGAGAACTGCCTGATCTGGAAACCACTATGTGGTTCATCTCAGATATAGGATTACTGATCTGGGCCCTCCAACATGTAAAATGAGAACAAAGTAGAAGAAGATGTCACAGTAATAGTTCAAATTTAGGAATGGTCAATGCTATAAACAGATTTAGCAATGGCAAGGGAGAGCATACTTAGTATAATTTTTTTTTTTGGGGGGGGGGGGGGGGAAGTAATTATGTAAAAAAAAAAATTTTAATTATAAAAAAAACAAAAAACAAATGCTTTATTTGTCAAAATAATGTTTAATAAGCATGTATTTATAAATTGCTTGTGTGTTTTGTTATTGTTTAGATACTAAAAATGTACTGATTACGGTTACTGTTGCTTTCAACATTAAAGAAAACATTGCATAAAAATACATGAAGGCTCAAAAATAAATTTTTGTTCTGTATTGTAGCATTGTCTAAAATTGTGTATACCTTATCAGACACCCTATGACTCTGAATAGGTTTAACGGAAAGCATGGGGATTGTAATATACATGTTCTACTCCTTTCAATTCTAAAGCCAAATATGTCTCTACAAGTCTTGCTTGGATATAATGCATCACTGGGTTTATAACAGCCTTAGATATAAAGACTTAGTATGGAAGCATGTGTATGAGGTCCATGCCAGTGTACTTTATCACCTAGAATAAAAACTTTCTTGCATAGGAATACAAAACTAACCTAAGTCTGTTAAAAAATCAGAAAAATTGATCGTGCACTGCACTACCTACAACAAACATCAAAATAGGTCAGAAATGGTATACAAAAGGCAAAAGGGAAGTGTTTCATAGCCATAGGGCAGCTTTACTCTCCATATCTAGATCTAAGTCTAAGACACTAACTATATCTAGGACTAGAGCCCTAAAGCTAAAGGCTAAAAAGTAGATTACTTTTCTACTGACTTAGATCTACCTTATACTTATCTTTACTAGTTTAGTTTAGTTACATAACAGTTACTTACATACAATGATAATTGATACATAGTTAAAAACATTACATACTTTACATACTACATAGTAATACATAGTCACTACTGATCACTAGTCTAGTTGACTAGTCGAGTAGTGAGTAGGCCTATAGTGAGTATAGTTAAGTTATAGAGTAATAGAGTATACTATAATAATAATACTAGTCTAGATCTAGATCTATAACTAGACTTAGACTAGTGGATCTATTAAGTATAATTAAGACTATTTAGATTTAGAATTTAGACTATATTTATAACTTAACTACTATGATTTACTATCAGATTACTAGATCTAGACTAGAATCTAAAAAAAATAAAAAATAATAAATTATATTTACACAAGTTGACTGCCATCGCTTTTTTCCTTTTTGATAACGTCTGTCGAGGCCATGATTTGGCTTTTCCTTAGAACACATCAAAGAAATTAGAAAAATCCCATTGAGATAAACAACATCGACATCTAGACTGGTAGACTCTTTATTTACATCAAAACATTTTGTTACATATGCTAGTGATGATTGGTTTCCGGGTCACCAAATCTTGCGTCGTCTGTCTCGTTTTCTTTCGCTCTCTAGACGCGAGACACTTGACAAGCTGACCGGGATTGCCGGATTACTACTGACATTGTTGTGTATCTCCGCGAAGGTAGTGGTACATTGTAGATCTAGGAAGACTTTAGAACTTACCTTAGTGTAGGCTTCGATCGAGGAATGCGTCAAAGTGGCAAAGGCGTAACTATAGCAACTAGTCGACCCACGGCGTAGCAACCTATGCGACCGCAGTGGACACCGCACTTTCATAGGACCCGCGTTAATTCTAGGTGTAAATTATTGAATTAAACCATTTTATAACTGACTTACCAGGAGCTCCTGAAAATCTCATGAAATTGCAAAATATACGAAAAGGTTCTGGAAATCTCCGGAAATTATTAAAATCTTTTGAAAACTCGTACAAATCTCCTGAAATATATAAACAAAAAATGTAATTTTGGGGTGTTATTCAATATGGAAAACGCACAATAAAAAGTGGCCATAGACATATATATATATATATAGACTGGACGATAAAGAACAAATTATTATCGGAAATATTTGGGAAAAGATAAGTTTGTAGATCCACATCACAAACCTATATATATTTGCCTATGTCTATGATTATAAAACAAAGACAAAATATTGGGAATATGGCAGTTTTGCACTTTTCAAAACTAAAGATCAAAGGTATATATTGGCTGAAATGTTAGTCCTAGAATTTATAGCTCAATCGCCGCCATTTTTTTTTCACATAGATATAGTACATAAAACATATTGACTCCCCCCAAATTAAAATAACTTCCTACTTCCAGTCTATATTTATTTATGTCTATGAAAGTGGCATAATGCAATGCCCGTAATTGTGGTATCTGGTGAAAGAAGCTTCTCGCGCCTCAAACAAATGAAGAATTACTATCAGGGCCGGTCCTACAGCTTGCGGGGCCCTATGCGAAACGGATTGCGCGGGGCCTATTCTGGGTTGTGATAAGGATAATAAGTGAAAATTAATATTTTGTATTAGAAAATAAATTCGTCTTTACATTTTATTAATACTTTACTAAATACAAAATCATTGTCAAATTAACTTTACGAGCCATCTACAGTAGATTTTCTATAAAAAAAAAAAGCCCATAAGCATTCTGCTTTTAGATTTACTATCGAATAGCAAAATATCGCTTTTTTTTTAAAGATTTCGAGATAGATGCCAGAGACTATTAAAGTAAATTAAGTATTTGAACTTCTTGTTTTGGTTAAAATTCGCCTTATATTACATTTTTTATTAAATGAAAGCTGAATATGCCGGGGTTTTTTTTAATCGCGAATAGGATTGGCGTTGTTTTGTCTGTTTTTATGGAGATTTGCATCAGTTTTCAGAAGATTTTAATAGTTTCAGGAGATTTTTGTATATTTTACAATTTCAGGAACCCTTTAACAATAAGTTAAAATTGTTTAATTTTATAATTTACACCTAGAATTCGCGCGGGGTCTATGAAAGTGCGGGACCCACTTCGGCCGCATAGGTTGCAGTGGCCTAAGACCGGCCCTGATTACTTTAGCTCAATAATTCTCGAAAATAGAAACTTTTGGTAATTCTGGCCATTGAGCGTGATATTTGTAGAAAACAGAATTTTTATGATATACCAGTGGCGTAGCTAGCCATGTGCGAGTGGTGCGGGCCGCACGGGGCATCACGTGGTTAGGGGCATCAAACTAAGGATACATTTTCTCAATAAAATCAACACATTGTACATGCATGAAAAAAGACAAAGTACTTAATTTTAAATGTTTACTAGAAATTAATTTACATACTTACTTAATTAATCTCCTATGTTTTTTCTTTAATTCAACATAAGCTGTTACCAGGTTGAATCAAGTTTACTAAATCTGTTTAAATCTCTGAAGGCAACGCACTTTTACACGCTCACGCACATTTTGTTACTCCATTGTTCAGTGTGCTGGTTTCATCTAGATCTAGAACTTATAAATAAATGCCTAAGGCTCTAAAACATCACTAAACTGAATGATTTTTTTCCCCAATTGTTGAGGTTACGTTGTCATGGATAAAAACGGGGTACAGATTCTGTAGCCTTTCATTGACATCATCTTAATTCATTATCTACTCGAACCATTCTCTGAGCTTGGCTGGAATTCGGGTTGAAGCTGAAATCTATTTAGGCACATTTTTCGGTAAACTGGACCGTTTATACGCATTTTTATCGACTTCAGCACACGGCTTGGATGTCATTAACAAAATAACTGAAACTAGCCTTAAGCGCTTGGTTAAAACGAGCTGGAGCGCTAGAGGAGACGTCGTTAAGATAGTTATGGATTCATTTTCAAAAATTATAGAAACTCTATACAGACATTGACTAGAACAGAATCAGACAGATGAAAACTCTTCTACTAGGTCAGAAGCAGGCGTATTGTTAGTCTTTGGGTGTTTGGCTCTGTATTTACTGAATTAACGACGCGTAAGTGTACCTTAAAAAAACAAAAGATTGTCAATTCGAGACTGCGCACTTAAATGGAAAAGATTAAAAATACTAGTCGGAAGAACATTGCTGAAGCCAGTGTTACCTTTACAGAATGCACGTGCTTAGATTTGGTGATTAGCGCAGAAACTCAAGACGTGTTAGCCAGTGGCGTAGCATCCATGGCGTGAAGGAGCTCATTACGCTTGGGCCCATGCATCAAGGCCAGTTAGAACTTAGGAAGAACATTTGTTTGTTCATTTGAAACACTTTTAAGTCGTTTAAACCCTTTAAACGCGTGTGGCAGATTCGCCTCTAAACATCAGAATTGTAATTCCATTTTGTATGCACTCATAGTAAAACAGCTCAGCACTTTAAGGGTTAACTCTGTTAAGAAGTTGTAAAAACATTGACTTTTAAGACACTATTACTTATATGGAGTCCTAACTGAATCAAACGTTATGACATAATTACTTATTTTAAAAAAAGGTACGATCTTTACATTGGAATGTCTTTACATTTAGTTTACTCATTTTTGTCACACACTAAATTTGTCTTATTGGCTGGCGAGGAGCCCATCAAGATGTTCTTGAACCCGGAGTACTAGTGTGATATTTACTTGTGTAGCAGGCAGTGGTTACGTCCAATAGTCCTCACAGTACTGGAGTGATATTTAATGCCATTTTCCCCAACCCCCCCCCCCCTGGCTACGCCCATGACTTCAGATGTCAATAAGGTTATGATAATGATGAAGTCATGAAAGGACAATAATAAGCCTTACTTAGGTGTCCAAAGGAGTTTTCTATCTTATCTTATATAATACAGACGTTAATTCAAAAAAGAAGATGATTACGTCCTGCGCGTCATGCATTTAATCATGCATGCTATTGTTAACCAATGACTTAAATTCTGTTAAGTCATTGGTTTTCCTGACTGACTCATGCAACCCATTCCATGCTCTAATAGCTCTAATGAAGATGGAGCATTTGTACTCATTTGTCCTAGCATATGGAACGAGGAAGGTGCCTCTATCCATGTGTCTTTCTGGGTATTTTATTAGATTGTGTTTTTGAATTTGAAGATTATGGTTTAGTCATGGGTTTAGTGTTTTATGTATAATTACTACTTTACTTTAGAGTCTGCTCTCCTGAAGGCTTTCTAAATTTAGTGATTTTACTAAAGGTGCTACTCTAGTCAAATGTGAATATTCGTTAGTTATGAATCTCACTGCTCTATTTTGTGTCTGTTCCAGTTTCTGAATATTTTCTTGAGTTGAGGGGTAGGCTACCAAACAGAAGATGCATATTCTATTATTGGCCTAACCAAGGTTAATAAATTTTAGTTTTATGTACTTATTTGATTTATAGAAAATTCTTCTAATAAACCCTAATGCTTTGATTTTTTCATAGTTTCATCAATATGGGGATTCCATGACTGTTTTTCATTTATTATAACGCCTTTACGTTTTTAGTCTGTGTAACTGGTTTACCAGGAATAAGATAAGTGGAATTTATTTGTTTTAGTTTTTGGGTTTTGTTTTGCTACTCTCAATAACTGACATTTTTGTGGATGGAAAGATATGCTCCAATTTGATTCCCATTTCTGTAATTTATCTGGCTCTCTTTGTAAAAGTTCGTATCTTGTGTTGTTTGTATTGTTCTATATATTATGCAATCATCTGCAAATTATCTAACTTTTGTTCCTGAACTAATGCAATTTGGTATATAGTATTCTAAAGCAGAATTCATTGCCTGCTTGAACCATTATCTGAATTTGGCAGGAATTCAGGCTGCTGAAGACAATTTATTAACATTTTTCGGTACATTTTGCATGCACCTTATTTAAAGATCCAGCAGACGTAGACCAAAATACAGGACATACATTTTGTGTTTGAAGTGCACAGAAGATTGGTTACATAAAAAAGACAACTTAGACTCATTTGTTCAGAAAACCCAGAATTCGATCTATTCAAAACACATCTAAGCCCAAGAACAAAACTCTGTGTATATTTTTAAAATATTTTATTTAATGTTTTGGTTAACATTTAAAAAAAAAAACATTGAATACATTTGTACTTTGCGTTTGAACTTTTACTAGCGGGAGCGACTTGCAGAACTGTGGGCTGTTACAACGACCATGACATTGGCTATAAATAGTAACATTGTGTCAGGAATGAGTCTCACTTGAGCGTTTCCTGCCTGTATATGTATATATAAACAAATCAAAAGTAAATTAGATCTTTACACTTATATGAACATTAAGATTTACCCAAGAAAATTTTATTGTGTTGGTATTGCTACATGACACTAGTGAGACTGAACATTGTGTGTAAACGTTTACTAAATGACACTAGTGAGACTGAGACATTGTGTGTAAACTTTTACTAAATGACACTATCTTCTTATCTATAAAATAAAGAAGTTACTTTAAAAAAGGAGATGATTACATCATACGCGTGTTCCTAGGTCAATCTAGTCATGCATGTTAATCAATGACTTAAATTTTGCCAAGTCATTGGTTTTCCTGGCTTTCTCCGGACATTAATAATAAGGCTTGTCTTCGAGTCAGAAGATAAGTGAGGAATGCAGTAATTTCCGTGGCTGCGCAGCCCCAGATGTGACCTACAAATTTTACCACACACAGGGCAAGCATAACCATTGTCCTCATGTGGTCGATATGTGATATTGAGTGATTGCTAAATCAAGAGCTGATTCTGAGCTTGTTATTCTAGATTTAATTGAATGCTTTCAATGGAACTGGTGAATGAAAACCTTTGCAAGATAATATTAAATTACATTAGATCAAATGACCTGATAATTGGTGTGTCAATGTTACGCCAGTTAAACAACGCTTTTAAATATTTTATTAAAACAAAAGGGAAATAACTCTGTGTATGTTTAGTATTGACAGAGTTAACAAAAGCTTTACATTAAAAAAAAAGGTTTACCCTTGATGGTTCCATCAGTTTGTCTAATTGTTGGCTTGTTATCACATTCACCCCTAACAGGTACAATGAAATAAATCGATTAATCGATCAATTCATGTTTTTGCATTATTTTATGCTCTATCCTGGTTCAAATTATGTTTAATAAAAAAAAAATGAAAAAATAAAACGAGTAACTGCTTAAAAAACAAGCAAAATGTAAGACAAAAATACTATAAAAATAACAGGGGGGGGGGTAATTTAAGGGAGAGACGCGAAATTACTGGCATATCTCTCAATACTGCAATATTTATCTCCACTTCATATAAACACAAAAATTAAATAATTAAGTGATATTAATTACCATTAACTAATTTGTTAATTTCTTTTTTTTTATTCGTGATGTAAAGGTCATCTGTTTCAGTGGTCTACGGTTGACGAGGGTGTCATGTGGCCAGCACAACGACCAAGTGCCTTTACTTTTCCTTAACTAACGTCAGGTACCCGTTAGAGCTGGGTAGACTCAGAGGCGCCCAAAGATCCTAAAATTAAAAATCCCAGTCTTCACCAGGATTCGGACCCGGAACCCCCGGTTCGGAAGCAAAACGCTTTACCGCTCAGCCACCGTGCCTCCCTAAACCTTCAAACGTCACAACCTGTGGGTAGTTTAGACTAATAGTTCGATGCCACGTCGTACATACCTACGACGTGGCAGGTCAGTGTTCAGGTATTTCATGACGATTTGTCTCGATTGTAGCCAGAGCATGTTGCAAGCTCACAGCCTGCTCGATAGGTGATGTTATCCCTCTTTGATGGGCCAAGGAGTCTGCAATGGTGTTGCCAGTCACGCCTATGTGACTCGGTACCCACTGCGTTATTATAGGAGTGCCATAGCGTTGATTTATGTTGTGTGAAACTGTATTCATTATAATCTTTTAAACATTTCGGGCAAATAATTAGTTTGTCATTTGAGGGCATGGTGGCTGAGTGGCAAAGCGGTTGGTTTCCGAACCTATTGGTTTCAGGTTCGAATCTCAGCAAAGACTGGCACCTGAAAATTTCGGGATTATAAGAACTTTCGCGAGTCCAACCAACTTGAAAGGGTACTTAACAGTTTGGGGAAGTTAAGGCGGTTGGTGATTGTGCTGGCCACATGACTTCCTTGCCGTAGAAACATATGACCTTTACATCATCTGCCCTACAGATCCCAATGTCTGAAAGAATACTTTACTATTTCCTGATACTAACTGAGCGATTCTATTCGACCACTTCCTCACTGCTGTATCGTAATAGTCACGCTAAAGTACAACTACTTGTGTGTTCATACCTGCTCTCAGCATTGTGCTGACCGCACTGTCTCCTGTTGTGTTGTCCACTGGCCTGGTAGCATCTCTTATTACGAAAGTGTTATATCCTGTTGAAAAAAAAAAACAATAGAAAATGCTTGTTTAAAAATAAAGGCGATTTAAGGGAAAGAACAGCTAATTACTGCCATTTATCCGAAAAAAACAACAACAAAGTTTAGCTCCTTTCTGCGCTATAAAACAAAATTAAAATGTTAGTACTAAATGATTAACTAATTGATTAATTTTTGGATTGATTCGTTTATTTTTATCGACTATGAATAATTATGGGAGGGGCAGTGGCTGAGCGGTAAAGCGCTTGGCTTCCAAACCGGAGACAGGGGTTTGAATCCTGGTGAAGACTGGGATTTTTAATTTCGGGATCTTCGGGCGCCTCTGAGTCCACCCAGCTCTAATGGGTACCTGACATTAGTTGGGGAAAGTAAAGGCGGTTGGTCGTTGTGCTGGCCACATGACACCCTGCTCGTTAACCGTTGGCCACAGAAACAGATGACCTTTACATCATCTGCCCTATAGACCACAAGGTCTGAAAGGGAAACTTTTTTTAAATTAATGAATAATTATGCAAAATTTCAACTTGATCCAAGAATAGAAAATAGGAGAAAAATCATGTCAAAAAGTAAGAAAGGGACTAAATCCATATATATATATATAGATATATATAATCACTAACAATTAATTAACTAATTGTTTCATTTTTTTATTGATTGGTGTCTTGTCCATTTCAATAAATACATGTGCCAAGTTCCAAGAATTAAGTGTATCAGTTGATTTGGATCAGTCACGACAATCTATAAAGGTGATTTTTTCAGTTTATTCCATCATTTCAGTCAAGTACTATTTCTTTCCATTGATTGAGATGTCAAACAAAATAATTTTTTTACCAATAGTTAATTAACTAACTGGTTATTTTTTAAATTGATTTTTGTGTTGTCAGGTAAAAGAAATAATTGTGCTAAGTTTCAGCTTGGTCCGAAATTGGGTGTCGGAGATATAATGGATGGCTGCCTGGTCGTGCGGTTTGCGCGCTGGACTGTCGTTCACATTTATCGATGGTCGAGGGTTCAAACCCTGCCCGCTCCCATCCCCCGTCGTCCTGCGGGAGGTTTGGACTAGGAAGTAATTATCTTCAACTCTGAAGGAACATCCGAAACATGTAAAACATTTTACAAACAAACATTTTTATAATGTGTACAAACTTTTATCCAGACAGACACAGACACACAGAGTGAGAACATTATATACCCTGAGTAGAATTATATATAGTCGTAGCTTTTTTTTTTTAAATCTATCATTCATTAGGATTTTATGAGCGAAGTAATGGCTCTTACATCACCCGCTTCATAGATGGGGGATTGTTTTTAAAACTTTTTTTTCTACTGTAACGTTATGTTATTTCTTTGTTTAACCTTTGTAACGAAAATATATGCGTGTTTTTTTTAAACCTTTTTTTAATAAGTCTCACTATGTACTTACCTAAGTGTTTGGCGTCCTTGGCTGATTCAAAGACACAGTAGTCAAGGGCAAGTCCTACCATGTAGACAGTGGTGACGCCGTACGACTTGAGTGTGCCATGCAGTGCAGTCGAGGAGAAGTTACCATTGTCCCAGAAGGCAGAATACGAGTCTCTCTGTCGAGGGCAAATGAGGCATTAATAGTGTTTGCTTCAGTCATTCTGTCCCACAACCCTTTTAGTGGTTCCCAAACTTGTTCCTTACCGGAACACTTCGCGCATTCTGGGTATTTCGCGAAACACTTTGCTTATTTTTATAGAGAGGTTAATTCACGTGGTGGCCTACTAGTTAATTATTCCAGTAGTTCGTGGAACATCTACTCAGAACTCGCGGAACACTAGGGTTTCGCGGAACACAGTTTGAGATACACTGCTCTACCACATTTTCAAATAATTTGTCTATCCTGTGCTCCTTTGACATTTGCAAAGAATGAGCAGCCATTTAGGCTACCTGTCTCCTGACGCCTTTTTTTTTTATACTTAGTGCTGTGCTATAGAAATATATTTGAATCTTGCTATATACTTAGACTTTTAGGTCTTGTTTTGACTCGACTTTTTTTCTCTCAATGGGCCAAAGGGCAACAACCAGTGACATAGCAAGGTACCCGTGGGCCCGGGTTCAAGAACATTTTGGTGCCCCCCCCCCCCTCCAGCCAATAACACAAATTTAGTGTGTGACAAAAAAATGACTAATCTAAATGTACTAGACATTGCAATGTAAAGATCGTACCTTTTTTTTAAATAAATAATTATGTCATATCGTTTGATTCAGTTAGGACTGCATATAAGTAATAGTGTCTTAAAAGACAATGTTTTTACAACTTATTAACAGAGTTAAACGACTTAAAAGTGTTTCATATGAACAAACAAATGTTCAACCTAAGTTCTAATGTGGGCCCTAACTGGCCATGAGTCCAAGCCCAAGCGTAATGAGCTCCTTCGCGCCACGGTTGTTACGCCACAGCTGTGGGCTCCTATCGGTCGTGAGCCCGGGTTCAATGAACCCCTTTGCGCCATGGATGCTACGGCACTGACTAGTAGGCTACTACGCAGACTGTGACGTTGGGCTCCAGGATCCGTGCAGGAGAGAGAGACAGACAGACAAAGTCCATCGTAGCTGTCAGAGGGGGTGGGAGTTAAAGGTATAGGGTATGCTGCTTACTTTATTTGCATTGTCTTCCCGGGTTCCCCCCCCCCCTGAACAATGTAAACCAAAATAAAGAATACTAGCATATGAACCACGAAATAAATTGAATACGAATAAATGTCATCGAAGATAAGATCGAACTAAATCATCGATCAAACAACAATTGATCAAAACGAACAATCTTCAATAATACATAATATGATAATTGTAAAGTAACAAGATATCAATTTCATGGCGGTGAACGGGACATTAACGATTGTTCAAATAACAATAACACACCTTCCACACGCCACACTCCATCTCGGCGCCCTACAGAACTGCAACTTCATACACCTCAAACAGTGCTAGCTAAAGACACGGCTCAAAGGGCGAGAAAGCGACACTCTTGCCCATAGCCCCCAAGCCTAACACCCTGAAACGAAAAGAAAACCTAGATCTAGCGATGCCGCTACACCAAAGAACTTTTCAATAGCGACACCCGTACCGAAAGATCAGCCTACTTAATAAACCTACGTACTTACGTACCGATAAAACTGGGAAACAGACAATCAGGTAACAAAGAAGATCTCTCTCCTGCGGGAACTAAGGATGACCTAAACACACACACACACACAATATTCTAGACAACAAAACACACCAACACTACCTCATATACACAGATATTAAACACTAAAAAAAAAATTTAACGCGCGCACGACAGTAGCTAAGTATTAATGTCTCAGGAATGACTATATTCTAGTTCTGGAATCACATAGATTAAAGAGAACACTTTATATTATTATTAATACAATTTTTTTTTTACATACTATATTCCCTACTGTCGAATGATTGGTAGGCTAACTTAATATATTAATAAACATCAACTTACTTCTTTTTGTTTATTTTAAATGTTGGTGATTAACGCCTAGTTATATATCAATGATAATAATAAGGCTAGTCTTCGAGTCCGAAGATTAAAGAGGAATGCAATATTTCTCGTTGCTGCGCAGTCCCAGCTGTGACCTACATATTTTGCCACATCCAGGGCAAGCATAACCATTGTCCGTCTACGTTTGTCCTCGGCAGTAGATTTTCTTTTGGTCTCAAATGTGTATCCCGCGGCCTTCGTGAGTGACCTCCAGCTGTCTCGTTCTAAGGCGCATGCAGCCAGGTGCTCTCTTCTATGTCAGCCAAGAAAAGTTGACGCCTAAGCTGGTCTTTGAAGCGTTTCTGTGGGGTGCCTTTGTTACGTCGACCACCTTTTAGCTCACCAAAAAAGACTGCCTTTGGCATATGTTCAGGCCTGCCTACAAAAATCAGTGTCTACCAGGCGGTGGTTCTCTCAACCCTTCTGTATGGCTCTGAGACATGGACACTAAACTGGAAACATCTAAGACTTCTTGAGCGCTTCCACCAAATATGCTTGCGCTCCACCATGGACATGCGGTGGCAAGACCGCACTACAAACAGCGATGTCCTTGCGAACGCCGGTATGGACAATATAGAGGGACTTCTTTTGGTCCGACAGTTACGCTGGGCAGGGCACGTATCCCGTATTGGTTTCAAAATCAACCACCGCAAGAAAACAAACAAACAAACTTGGAATGGATGGTTTTGAGGTCATACGATGAAATTGAGTGGGCATTGGCATCGTATTAGTTTCAAAATCTACCACCGCAAGAAAAAAAAGAAAGAAAAAAAAACTTGGAATGGATGGTTTTGAGGTCATACGATGAGAATACGTCGAATTGACATCGTATTGGTTTCAAAATCTACCACCCCAAGAAAAGAAAGAAAGAAAAAAAGCTTGGAATGGATGGTTTTGAGGTCATACGATGACAATACGTCGAACTTTCAAATGAACAAACAAATGTTCTACCTAAGTTCTAATGTAGCCCTAACTGGTCATGAGTCATGGGCGCAAGAGTAATGAGCTCCTTCGCGCCATGATTGCTACGCCACAGCTTAGGGCCCTTATTGGTCGTGGGCCCGGGTTCATTGGATGCTACGCGATTGGCAACAACAGTATCTCAATTAGGTTCAGGTTCATCCTACCTTGTACTTAAATTGGTTTAATTGTACTTTATAAAAAAAATCGGCATATTTCAAATTTAAAAAAGTGGGGCTTGCTTTCAGAAGATCAAATGTAGCCATTTCACCATTTTTTAGAACTTTTCACAAAATAGTGAAATCTAATTTTCAATAGCGCTTTTTAGTTTTTTGGGTAAACGTAAAAAAACAAAAAAGACGGACAGACAAAAGAACAAAAAGACAACAGACAGACTGCATAAAACTAATAGCGATTCATACCCTTTCATAAAATAAGATGTGACAAAGAGAACAGAGTTGATAGATCAATACCTGGCAGTTGTCGCCTTTTATAACGACGATGTCAGTATCATAAGTTTTAAGACCTTTTGCAAGATTCGACGAGGTCCCTCCGCTGGTAACGTTAGCGATACAGTGATCGGGCCAGAGTTTCTGTGCCACTGTTTTCGTAGGCCCTTTGCAATCAACTGTACCTGGCACTGTTCCTCCTGCTTCAGAGCACAGCTCACCTTGATTGGAAAAAATTGAAGAACTAAATATGAGAGAAGATTGAGAACATGTCTGCGGCTGACTCAATACGTGGGGTAGTTAACGCTATCTTTTGTAAGGTTTGTTACGGACAATGGTATCTTTTGTAAGGTTTGTTACGTACAATGGTATCTTTTGTAAGGTTTGTTTCGTACAATGGTATCTTTTGTAAGGTTTGTTTCGTACAATGGTATCTTTTGTAAGGTTTGTTTCGTACAATGGTATCTTTTGTAAGGTTTGTTTCGTACAATGGTATCTTTGTAAGGTTTGTTTCGTACAATGGTATCTTTGTAAGGTTTGTTTCGTACAATGGTATCTTTTGTAAGGTTTGTTTCGTAACATGGTATCTTTTGTAAGGTTTGTTACGTACAATGGTATCTTTTGTAAGGTTTATTTCGTACAACGGGTATGAATTTTCACACTAAAAGTTAAACACGGCAATATGATCCTTGTTTACTCTTTGATAGTCAAGATCCCATGTTTACGTTCTTTAAGCAATGAAATACAGAAAAAGAAGGTAAAACGATATGAACAAATGTGGTAGCGATATGATACAGACCAAAAGAACGTATAGAAACGACAAAACAAACAAGTCAAAGAATTTGGATCACTTGTGTGAAATTCCATGTTGCTAGATCAATGTTAAAGAAAGAAGATCACCTTCGCCATGATCCGAGGAGTTCCTTCTCCCTCCCCAACTTAATCTTCTCTTAAAATCATCATTCATTGGGGGAAAAAAACGCGGGAATTTTTTTGTTCGTCTGATCTGCATATTCTTGTGTCTTTATTTTGTACATACAATCAAATAATGACCATTCAGTGTGTGCACATTAAATCTGAATTCTAATTAAAAGTAAACATTCGTTCCGTTTATTTTTTGAGTATCTAGGTCAACATTAATTCAAATTACTTTTCGGCGCGTGTTGTGAATAAAAACTATCGTCCATAGTGTACATTACATCACATTACCTTCCAGTGTAGACCTGCATTAGTTGCATTTACCTTTTAAGGTGTACATCAATTCATACTACCTATCCGCGTGTATATAAATTCAAATTACCTTTCCGGGCTCACACGGGTCTCACCGGCCACATGAGGAGGCATAAAACCCCAGTGCAAAGCCCTCAGCCTCCTGGATGACGAAGTGGTCATCATCGAGCCACGATGGACGAACTATATATACCTTTACTTGTGTACATTAATTCAAATTACATTTCCATGTGTACATTCTAATTACTTGTCCCTGTGTACATCAATTCAAATTACCTTTCCTCGTGTACATCAATTTAAATTACCTTTCCTCGTGTACATCAATTCAAATTACCTTTCCTCGTGTACATCAATTTAAATTACCTTTCCTCGTGTACATCAATTTAAATTACCTTTCCTCGTGTACATCAATTTAAATTAACTTTCTTCGTGTACATCAATTTAAATTACCTTTCTTCGTGTACATCAATTTAAATTACCTTTCCCCGTGTACATCAATTTAAATTACCTTTCCTCGTGTATATAAATTCAAATTACCTTTCAGTGTGTAATTTAACTCTACATCTTCAAAAGGTTTGCGTGACGAATGGCTGGATGCGAAGGAAACGTGCTCTTTGCAGTGCCAATCTTTGGTTAAAACAGTCAAAGTAAAAAACCTCTGCCATTTTTCGCGAATTCTGAAAAGACATTCGCAAATTTTAATCATTTTCAATACAATAGAAATGATTGTAACAGACAAAAATCTTACAACCAGAATGTATGGAATAGAGAGAGAGAGAGAGAGAGAGAAAAAGAGAGAGAGAGAGAACGAGAATGGAATTAAGATAGAGAGATAGGAGGCGCAATGGTTGAGTTTTTAAAGCGCTTGGCTTCTAAACCGAGCGTTCGAATCCTGATGAAGACTGGGATTTTTAATTTCAGGATCCTTAACTCTTTCTCTCCTAAGTGACGATACCAGCGTTGATTCCACCAGAATGTGGTAAATAATTACGGAGAGAAAGAGTTAAGGCCTTCTGAGTCCAGCCAGCTCTACTCAGTACCTGACATTAGTTGGAGAAACGTAAAAGCAGGTGGTCGTTGTGCTGGCCACATGACACCCTCATTGACCATGGGCAACAGAAACATCATCTGCCCTATAGATCTCAAGGTCTGAAAGTGGAACTTTAATTTTACTTTAGATAGGGGGATATGTATATATTCCGAAAAGAAATTAAATTGGAGAGATAGTGCCATATGGGGTATATATATATATATATATTCAGACAGGAATAGATGATATACAGCGTATATTAATTTTATATTTTCAAAATGTATAGGGGTTTAATTATTGTAATGTTGGGAGCTAATCTATAGTAAAGGTTGGTTTCACCCTGTATGGTAAATCTACCCTGCTGACTTTTCACCTACTTTCACCATAAGATGTGCTTCAAACATTACAGGATAGCAATAACAATGTTCCTCATAAATTTACATGTGAAAAGTGATGGAGAAAAGAAATTAAAAAAACAGTATTTATTATTTTTAAGGGCAAAGGACTTTTGACAAATTATAGCCTATTCATTTGAAAAACTATACGTTTCTTTTGAAGAATTTTTTTTTTTATCCCACTTCCCAGTCTTGGATCAAGTTGAAACTTAGCAAAATTATTCATTCAACACAAATACATTTTTAAAAAGATTAGTGAATCAATTGATCGTGATTAATTTTGTTCCATAAGAGACACTGGGGCCATTTCTTGTGCTAAGAAAAATTTGAACAAACACTCCTTCTTCCCTAGTTCTATTAGAGCATGGAAAGGGTTGTCAATAGAGCTAGCCAGAAAAAAACAGTGACAGCAGAATTTATGTCATTGGTTAACATGCATAACTAAATGCATGAGGCGTAGGACGTCATCATCTTCTTTTTTAAAGTAACGTCTGTATTTTATAAGATAAGATTAGGGGAGATAAGCCTCGTGGAGAGGATTAAGTTGTTCGTAAAAAAAAACAACAACTTAAAACTAACAATAAACTATAAGACCTTCTAATTGGATAAAAAAAATTGAAGAGGAGGCTCACGCCAGGGCCGCTATTGTAATTCATTACTTAGAAACTGAAACCCAGCTATATTTCATAACGCTTATCGGAGTATCGTGTTGCCGGCACATTTCTTACTCCATTTACAAGGAGTATGGTCGAGGGGCTAAGTACGTTTCAGCCATTCCCGACCTGGGCATCAACGGACGGGGCTCGAGGCTCGACATCCGACTCGAGCAGAGTTGTGTTTACTAAGCGCCTAAAGGATGCACGGAAAACCTTCTCCCAGATATCACCTCCCCCTTCCAATGATTCACAAATGATATTGGACCATAGCGCTCTGAGCATGCTATAAGTATATAAGTATAGCTATAGAAAAGCTATAATTATTATTAGACTTTGACATACTGATTTTTTTCTCCACATAGCAGGATGTATCCCGCAGTGCATTGTTGAAACGTTTAAAAATAGATTAGATATGTATCCTTGTCCCTTCCCCCGTATGATTAAAATATATTTGCTTATTTATGTTCCCGAAATCGTGTATATTTACAAAGCTTATAAGCCTTAGACTTATATCAAATCTGTCTGTCTGGTAAAAAGTTGGAACATGTTTGTTTCTCCCATTTCTCATTCTCGGATCAAGTTATTATTTATGGAACAATTATTTTTATTGAACCTTTCAAGACAAGAATCAATTAAAAAATTAAACAATTAGTTAATTAATTATTGGTGAATAATTACTTTGTTTGACATCGCAATAAGGAGAATAATGCTACTTAATGAGAGATGTGGATGGATGTATATATGGATTTAATCCTTTTTATAACGTTTGTCACTTTATTCACTTCTTTCCCATACTCGGATTAAGTTGACATTTTGAAAAAGTATTCATATTTGATGACAATATATTTGTATACATGTGTATCAATCCAAAAATTAACTAGTAGTATTAGTACTAATTATTCAATTGTGTTTTACATAGCAATGCCATTTTCTAATAGATAACAGTAAATAGAGGTTCATTCCTTTAGAAAAAGCTTTGTTATTTTACAGAGTATTATTTTTTTCTTTTACTTGTTTGTTCATTCAAAACAATATAATCCATTGTAACTATGCTTCTAACCTGTTTATAACTTCTATGACGGCATTTCCATCCTTTACAGCCAGATTACCTCCCTCTAAAAAACATTCCTGGACATCGATGATTACAAAGGCAGACACTGTTTGAGTGTTGGCAGCTTGTGTTGGCTGGAAGTGAACAATGATTAGGCATACCACGCAGACAAAATCTGGCCACCTAGACATTATAAATACAAATATTGTAATTTGTAATAACATTTTTTTTTTAAATTCGCGATTTAGCTAGCTATTTTTAAGATCTAATAAATGGAGTATAAAATACGTTTCTACGTATAGCAGCATCAAGGGCGGACTGGCTATATGGACAAACGGGCAAATGCCCGGTGGGCCGGTACCAAATGGGCCGGTCTGGTTGCGACCAAAAAAAAAAAGTTAGACTGTACTTCTTGCTATGCACAAGCGGCATAGACTGCTTTGATGTCTTCGAGGCTGTGTTTGGCCTAATCATTTGGCTGGTCGGCATGGACCCCCATGATGGCGCTCCCATTTTTTTCTCCTTCCCTCCCCCGTCTTCTGATGGTTCCATTGTCAGTTAACGAAAAAAGAGGGATGACAGAGGTTAAGTTAGAAAACATTGATATAACGCAGCAAAGAAAATAATATAAAAAAAAAAACAATTAACAATAGGCTACTTAATAGAAATTAACCTGAACATATACACACAGCCGCGAAATTGCAAACCACCCAACTTATTCACAGCTCACTATGGATTTAATAAAGTTCTACTTTCTGCGATTTGAAAAGAAATAGTAAGTTTCTTTTTGTTTATTTTTAAAAACATAGCTCTAAAAATACTACACTTAAGGCTCACAAATAAATATCATTTAATTAAAAAATAAATCTAGATCTAAATAAATGTTTATACTATTATAATTAATGGCAAATTTATGCTTAGTATGAAGTCATTAATGATGAACATTATTACAATAATTACAATAATTTATAATGCGCTGTCACATCCGATATTTAATGAAAGGAGATTTAATTTTATATTTTAAATAATGGGTTTGGTAAATTCATATATATACAAATCGCGTTTTTGAGAATGTACTAGGACGAAGCAAGAGCTTAAACCGTTATGCTTTCTCTTATCTTTTAATGGAATGGGTAGCCTGAGTCAGCCAGGAAACAAATGATTTAACATATTTTAAGTCACAGATCAACATGCATGACTAGATTGGCACATGAAATGCGTAGGACGTAACTATCTTATTTTTTGAAGAAACGTCTGTGTAGTGTAACTGAGTTGATTTTCTGCGTGCGTCCAGTGTGTCAGAAGGTCATGCCCAGTGTGTGTGTTTCATGTCCAGTGTGTGTGTGTCACTGGCGGATCCAGGGGGGGGGCGGTAGGGGCGATCGCCCCCCCCCCACTCGGCCGACCCCCCCCCCGTTCGGGGGGGGGGGGCGGACGAATTATAGTATTGTAGTATAGAATTCACACAATTTGTATGCGAATTTATTACTTATGTTAATAATATATACTAATTATTTATATTTCAACATATTTTTAGATTAATTCGCCCCCCCCCTTCTAGTATTTTGGCCGATTCGGTAGGGTCGGGAGGGGGCGATGGCATCAATCCGCCCCCCCCCCCAACCATAAACTTTCGAGTGTGGGGGGGGGGGGCGGTCCTATTTATTTGTAGAAATCACAGCTTGCTAACAGAATCAATTAAATATCTATATGATTAAAACTTGTTATTGGTATTTTAACCGGTCATTATATAATTTCGTTCACCTGTTGGCCGATTGGAAGGGGAAGACGAATACCTCCACCGCCCTTCCCATCTAAACCCTTTGAATGTTGGGGGGGGGGCGGTCCTACTTTAATGGAGAAATCATAGTATGGGAACAAAATTAGTCGAATATCTATATAATATAAACAGTTGGAAGTGCGATACATGCAATCCCCTTCCCCCATCGGACAAATCAATACTTTTTCTTTTTGTATTATAGTAAGAAATTACAAAATTTAAAAAAATCTGTCTCTAATATAATTTATATATGCTATAAAGTAAATTCTTATATCGAGTCGCCCAACCCTTATTCTTTAATGCAAAATGCAATCAATAGCAGAAATTATAAAAAAGAGCGAGAATTAATAGTTTTCATTTTACCGCCCTTGCCCTTTCCAGACAGAGTTTGTGTAATTTGACATGAATTTATCATAACTATTTTAAGAAAGACTTTGCTTTGGAAAAGTTATAATTCAAACGAAATTTTTCAATATAACAGTCACGGTTGAGATGAGTTCAAAAGCCAGATAATCTTTTCCTAGTCGACTTTTTCCAACCTTTACTCTCATATTTTTCTAGTTAAATAAATTTAGGACTATAACTCACAATGTATGCTAGAATTTCATTGAATATTATTAATCGAATTTTTTTTTTTCGGCGGCGATCCTCAAAACCTTAATCTAAATATGTGGGGTATCTTATCTTTTCAAAGAACAAATCGGTTTTATTTGCAATGTATTAAGGGACTATAAATTCATATTAGAATATTTTTCTCATTATTCAAAAGGCACTTTATAATAGAATGAATAATGAGCTGTAGGGCACGAGAATGCGTTACTGCAGTGAAGAATGCCAGAAAACGCTTTTAGCGTCGAGGCTTCGCCCCGAACCTCACTGATGAATAATAAGCAATAGATGTCAGGAGAATGCGTTTCAGCCGTGAAAAATGCAAGAAAACGCTTTTGGCGCCGGGGCTTCGCACCGAACCCCACTGATAAATAATGAGCTGTAGATGTCAGATGAATGCGTTTCTTAGTGAAAAATGCAAGAAAACGCTTTTGGCGTCGGGGCTTCGCCCCGAACACCACTAATAAGTAATGAGCTGTAGATGTCAGGAGAATGCGTTTCAGCCGTGAAAAATGCAAGAAAACGCTTTTGGCGTCGGGGCTTCGCCCCGAACACCACTGATAAATAAAGAGCTGTAGATGTCAGAAGAATGCGTTTCTGCAGTGAAAAATGCAAGAAAACGCTTTTGGTGTCGGGGCTTCACCCCGAACACCACTAATAAGTAATGAGCTGTCAGAAGAATGCGTTTCTGCAGAGAAAAATGCAAGAAAACGCTTTTGGGCGTCGGGGCTTCGCCCCGAACCCCACTGAAGAAACTTACAGAGCTCTCCCAGACCCCCAATCTTGCAAGAGAAAGACTGGTTTTTTTTTCTGTTTTTTTCGCCGAAGATTGAGAAACAGTCTTATTTTATTCTCAGATATCGAATATATATATATATATATATATATATATATATATATATGCTGTACGCACGTTTATGCATAGGGTTAGGGTTTACTGGGCGTTAGGGTTAGGGTTTGGAAAAAAATCGCCCCCCCCCACTCCAAAGTTCTGGATCCGCCAGTGGTGTGTGTGTGTATAGTACTGCATCAGTGTTATGCGAGACGTGCTGGTTTCATTCACTGTTTACTGTAGTCTAATTTTGTCGAATAAAGCCATGGTATTGGTAGACTAGTATTTGTTGTTTCATAACAATTTATTCGACAAAATTATGTATCTGGATTAGTGTTGGATTCCTTAATCTACAATGGATAAATGACTCAGACCGAAAGAGTTGGACATTGATCCTCATGCTCCTCTGGCCTCAGAAAAATGGACTCACTGGTATGACACATGTCAGAATTTTCTATCGTCCATTAAGGATATTAACGAAGACTTTAAACTAAAGTTGTAGAAGAATCACGTATCTGCTACGGTTTATATGCTCATCAGTGATGTATCGTCCTATTTGATGGCCATAGACACACTCAAGGCTACTTATATTAAGGTAAAGAATGACATTTTTGATGTATAAGTAATACCAAAAAGCTTCAAACTCATTAGTCTGCTATTGTATTGTTTATAGTTTCCAAACTACATAGGCCTACATGTATTAATAGAATACATTATGTAATCCTACGAATGCATATATATTTTGTAGAGAATTAGACTTGCACCTATAATATAACACATGGGCGTAGTCGGATGGGAGGGGTTCAAACCATCACTTGCCTCAGACCTAATTGTCTGAAAGGGAAACTTTACTTACTGCCCCAGTGCAGCCAACTTAAGCAAACTGCAGTCACCAAATTTCATGAGCGTAGCCAAAAGGGGTTTTGTGGTTACCCTCCCCTCTCCAATACAAAAACTAAAGCATTTTACCATTTTCTACAAGTCGCTGAACTCCAGTGAATAGCAAATATAGTTTTTGATTTTTTTTAGCGGAAGAGTAGCCGGCTAATCGCACTGTATATACCTCAGAATATGCATTTTTTAAAGCTCAAAATAACGGAAATAATGCTTGGTTCCGGCACTGGGGGAGCTCACAGCGCTCCCCCAGACTCCCTAGCTGTCCCTTGGCGGTGTGTACTGTCTTTCCACTAATTATAGGAAGAGAGTATTCTAGGGTAGAAAAAACGTTTGAAAGAATGAAAGATCAGAATGTAATGAAGATTAATCATATATACACACACACTAATATGTATATATAAATTGCGGAGTGGGGTAAAAATACCCCCCCACCGGAAATATATGACATACTATTTGTGGGCCGGTTTATATGGTAATGCCCGGGCCTATTTTGATACCCAGTCCGCCCCTGAGCAGCATTGATGAGGGTAATGTTTGAATAAATCAAAGTCCAAATGGATTCAATTTTATAAAGTTATATCAATTCTGTCTGTCTGTCTGGTTAAACGTTTGTACACGTTATCTCTCCAACACCCGATCTCGGATTAAGTTGAAATTTTGCACAATTATTTCTTTTACCTGATATAATAAGAATCAATAAAAAAAAAAGCTAATAAACTATTTGCAATTAATTATTTTGTCTAGTGTCGAACAAGGGAAAGAAATTGTACTTGACTGTTGGGGTGGTATAAGTTGCGTTCGTCCCCTTTATACTTTGGAGAGAGAAAGTTTTAAAGATAACTATAAAACCTTCTAATTTCACAAGCACTTTCCTGGTGGTTAGTGTGTTCGCTAGACGAGCCTTGACCCCTCAAGTTCGGATTCAGATCGTTCAACTTTTATATATATTTATATAAATGCATTTAAAAAAGCGAACACGCTAACATTCACACAGACACCTTCTTTCTCCCCCTGATCCAGGCAAGTGATATGCTCATAGCGTATTGAGAAAGCTAGAAGCAAGAAATAGCGATAGGCTACACAAACACAATTGGTAAACATATTTATAGTCTAGAGCTATTACGAATTTAATTACATTACTGATCTAAACTAATTAATACAACTGAGCTTAACATACCCTTTACCTTTACCTATCCCTTAGTCTGTTGGACCGTTTGGGCACCAGGCAAGATTTGTCGACCGTCTTTCTCCATTCCTCCCTTTTTTTTTGCCTTGTTTAGAACCTCTCTCAATGGCAGGCCTGTCCATTCTTTAATGTTGTCCTCCCATCGCTTTTTCTGTCTGCCTCTTCTTCTTTTTCCTGGCACTGTTCCCTGAAGGAAAGTCTTTGCGAGCGCCGTAGATCTTGTAATGTGGCCGAAAGTTTTAAGCTTTCGTCTTTTCACAATAGTTAGCAGGTCGTCATGGGCTCCGATCGCTACTGTAACCCTGTCTCTGATTTCTTGGTTTGTGATGCGGTCTTTGAATGTGATGCCTAGGATCCTTCTGTAGCATCTCAATTCCATTGCTAGGATCCTCCTCTCTAGCTCTGCATTCAACGTCCACGACTCGCAAGCATATAAAAATGTGGCCATGACCAGAGAGCGCATCAGACTGATTTTGGTGCCGAGGGCTAAGCCCTTGTCTTTCCATATTTTTTTTAAAGCATCTATATATATAATTCTCTTCTTCCCTCAAGAGTTTTGTCGAGAAGTAAAGGAAAGATCACTCTGCGGATAGTCCACGAGAAAATAAGAGTAGTGTCCACACTACGGATGACTGGCTGCGCGATGGACTGTCGTTTAAATGTATCAAACTCTGCCCGCTCCCCCTTTGTCCAGCGGGAGGTTTGGAGTAGGAACTAATCTAAGTAATCTACTATGTATTATTATTATTATGATATACTGTATGACTTCGCTACACGCAAGGCTCGCAAAGTATTTCTGTACGTAGTAAAGAATGAATAAAATGCATAGACAAATTTATTTATATATATATATAGCAGGGCCGGACTTACCCATTGTGGGGCTCTATGCGAAACGGATTTCGAGGGCCAAGTAGGGAAGCGGATAATTAGTGAAATTTAAGAGTTTGTATAAGAAAATAAATTCGTCTATGCATTTTATTCATTCTTTACTACGTACAGAAATACTTTACGAGCCTTGCGTGTAGCGAAGTCATACAGTATATCATAATAATTCTGTTTCCTACATAGATCACGCTCAATAGCAAGAATTACCAAATGTTTCAATCTATCTTTGAGAATTGTTGACCTCAAGTAATTCTTCATTAGTTTGAGGTACGAGACGCTTCTTTCACCAGATTACACAATTACGGCTGATGCATAATGTCGAGCGTAAGATTGGCGTTTTCCATATTGAATGACACCCAAAATGACAATTTTCGTGTATATATTTCCGTATATTTTATCGTATATTTTGCGATTTCGGGAGATTTCCAGGAGCTCCTGGTTAATCGACAGGAGGGCGCGGGAAATCTGTTTTAAGTTATAAATGGTTTAATTTAATAATTTCTACACCTTGAATTAGAGCAGGCCCAATGAAAGTGCGGGTCCTATGAAAGTGCGGTCGCATAGGTCGCAGACGCCTAAGGTCTAGTCGGTCCATATTAACACAAGGATACGCCTAGGACTTAATTATCTTGATTATCTTCTCTATCTAATCTGCAATTTTTAAGATAATTTTTTTTTTAAACTTTCCCTTTCAGACCTTGTGGTCTATAGGGCAGATGATGTAAAGGCCGTCTGTTTCTTTGGCTTACGGTTACGGTGGCCAGCACAACGACCAACTTTACTTTCCCCAACTAATGGAAAGCTGGGTGGACTCAGAGGCGCCCAAAGATACCGAAATTTAATCCCAGTCTCCACCAGGGTTCAAACCAGGGACTCCTGGTTCAGAAGCCAAAAGCTTAACCGCTCAACCAGAAACCCATCGGATAGGCTAGTAAAGTTTTGTTTTAATAACCGCCATTTTTAAAGGATTATATTTCAGAATAAATACAATAAAAGATCGAGAAAATTAACCAGACAATGATAATAAACCGTATACAAGAAAGTGCTTGGCGATTAGGAAGCGATTGTTAGTAGCTCTTCATTAAGTAAATCTAAATGTCGTGTAGGCCTACACATATTCACACATCAACGTTTTTTTTTTGTTTTTATTTTTAAATTACGTATGCTATTTTAGTTATACTCACATAATATCAGATAAGGGCCACAACACACTCAGTCTAAATGAAAGCTTAAGCTTGCTCTGATGTCTAGTGTAAACTCCACCTCCCAACATCCGGTTAACAGTTCAGTCCAAGTAAAAAATAAATAAACATGTCACTTGTCGGGTCGGATAAGAATGGGACGATAAATGGGTAAGACATATTTATGCCAACCAGGAGCGTAAACGTTGGCAGAGTTAGAGGTGGGTGACCAGGGTGTGGGCGATCCACTGTAACTCGAAATAAGAGGGGGGGGGGGAGGGAGAAACAACACTGGCGACACCTTGAGTCTAGACTCTAGAGCCTCTAGATCTACCTGCTTGGCATTGAGAACACCCTGAGCTATTAAATATCTACACATGCATTGTCTAATAACCTGCGTTGATTTTGCAGCAGGAACAATAACTCAACAGTCAACAATGAACAAGATATATATCTAAGACACTAAAGATGTTTTGTTTGTAAAATGTTTTACATGTTTCGGAGTTGAAGTTTACTTCCTAGTCCAAACCTCCCGCAGGACGACGGGGTCTGGGAGCGAGCAGGGTTTGAACCCGAGACCATCGATAAATCAAACGACAGTCCAGCGTGCAAACCGCACGACCAGGCAGCCATCCAGGGTTTGAGAGTAGGCGTGCGTTCGCGTCCCGCATGGTTGGGCGACATACAGAATTATATACGTAGATTATTGAAGAGTGTCGTTTATACAGAAAGAATCACGTTAATCAAAGACAGCCATAACATGGACACCGAAAAGAGGACAACAAAAACAGGGCCATCCAGGTCTAACAAGGCGACGCACCTTCTTAAAAGACCCCAAATCGTAGGCATTACCTGGGAAGAGGCTGTGGATGTCGCCTGCGAAGGAGCTCTGAGGAAAGACCTTGCCACCGCATGCAGAGAAAATTTTTAAAAGTATTGGAATTGCCAGTAATTAATTGTCTATTTGGTTACTTTTTTATTGATCCTGTCTTGTCTATGTCAATGAATAATTGTGCTAAGCTTCAACTTGATCCGAGAATGGGTGTGGGAGAAATAACGTGTACACACTTTTTACCAGACAGACAGACTGATAGACAAACAGAGTTGATATAAGCTTAGCAAAACAAAACAATTAAAAGGATTTGGATCACTTGTGTGAAATTCATGTTACTGGATTGATGTTACAGAATGCAAGGTCTTTTGTTTCACGACGAAAGGAGTTAACGCCCCTATTTATCTTATTCTTCTCTTAAGACATCATTCTTTAGGTGAAAAGACGCGTGAATTTTTAAAATTATTTTGGTGTCTAATCTGTATATTCCTGTCCCTTCAATTAGTACATACAATCAAATAATTACCACCCATTTCTCTTGATGCGTCGGTGTAGTTAGTTGGTCAACTCTGAAGGAACATCCGAAATATGTAAAACATTTTACAACAAACAAATTGTAGTAGTGTGTAAATGGTATCCGCGAGTTCTTAACCAGCACATTGAACAGAACAACCAATAGATAGATTGAATAAATCCAGATATGAGCTTGAGTAATAATTTATTAAATAAATAAGGGCACAGTCTGCGTCGTCTCTATCTATATCCCAAGTCGGTCGGTCTCCTTCGTCTGACAGTCCGTTGATTCTCTATTTCCGTTCTCACTTTTTAAATGATCCGTCACGTCACTAAGGAAATACCCGATTAAACCACAACTTCTACACGTCTTTCTCATGTGTCATTACAGTAGACATTCATCCCGTTTTACTTTTTAGTATCTAGGTGTACATCAATTCAAATTAATTTTCGCCGTGTGTTGAGTATCAAAATAGAGCAGTGAGATTCATAACAAACGAATATTCACATTTGACCAGAGTAACACCTTTAGTAAAATCACTAAATTTAGAAAGCCTTCAGGATAGAAGACTCAAAAGTAAAGTAGCAGTTATACATAAAACACTGAACCATAATCTTCAAATACAAATCAAAATCTAATAAAATACTCAGAAAGACACAAAGAAAGACACATTCCTCGTCCCATATGCTAGGACAAATTTGTACAAATGCTCCTTCTTCTCTAATTCTATTAGAGCATGGAATGAGTTGCCTGAGCTAGCCAGGAAGACCATTGACTTGGCAGAATTTAGGTCCTTGGTTAATATGCATGACAAGATGAATGACGCGTAGGACATAATCATCTTTTTTGAAGTAACGTCTTTATTATATAAGATAAGATAAGAAAATTATCGTCCATAGTGTACATTACATCACATTATCTTTCAGTGTGTACAGTGTACACATGCATTGATCCCATTTACCTTTTACGGTGTACATCGATTCCCTGGTGTATATTAATTTTAACTACGCCAATGAATAATTGTGCGAAGTTTTAACTTGAACCGAGAATAAGTATGACCGTGTAGGCCTTTCATGATTAGGTCATAAGAGCAGTGGGACTTCCGATGGACTTGCAAGTTAGTCCAATGGTATTTCGTGGTCCCAAATTATACTACCTACGCCATTAATTATAACCTCTAGATATATAACTTACTGAGAAATACTTGTAATAACAATGAGAGTTCAGTTACAACTACTAAAGAGTTTATTTAGGAACCAAAAGAAAAAGATCATTCACAGAAAACGGACATAAAGGCCAACAAAAGAAAGTAAAAAAAAGAAAAAAAATCAAAATAATAGGACAGGTTCAGTTTAAAATAATCAAAGAACCGCCATCACAGAGGGACAATAATGTCTCATCTCAAAAACAAATCGATGGCTTACAATAATATAATACAGGTCCTAACAGTCAAATGACCGCCATCCATGAGACACACTGCTGTCTCGTATCAAGACAAAAGTTTGTCATTTACAAATTATCCGGCCCAAATCTGGTCTTTATAGAAAAAAAAACATACAGGAAAGGATAAGAGACCAAGTAGACATATAATTTGTACAAATGCTCCTTCTTCCCTAGTGCTATTAATAAGCCTTGCCTTCCTGTCCGAAGATTAATGAGGAAGGCAGTGTTTCACGTGGAAACGCAGACCCAGCTGTGACCTACATATTTTGCCACATTCATCACAGACATAACCATTGTCCGCCAGTGGTTGATTTAGATTTTATTTTCGTCGTCTGCGTACGCCCTCGGCTTACTGTTATAACCGCCTATAAAAGACTGAAGTTGACTATATTTAGTACGATAGAACTGTTCCTGTCCTAGGTATGTTTACAAAAGACATGACCGAGTTCTAAGACAACTCTTCTGTGCTTGTGACTTGCGATCTGCTTTGGACTTCCGGTTCACTGAATGACTTACCATGTGGACTTATGGACTACTAGTAAAAAAAAAAAATGTTTAATTTGAGAACCATGGGTTAACTTCCCTTTATTTTTTCCCCCACTCGAAGTCTCTGAATTTGATAATCCGATAGCGCCAAAGAATTTATATTAATATATAAACAAATGTAGATATGTGTGTCTTAAATAAATAGCATCGAAGAGAAATTTGGGCTAAAGAATACCCAGTAGAACTGCCAGACTTTGACCTTACGACTTTTAATCTTACATTGGTTATTTAACGTGGCTGCAAATCTCAAAAGCTTTGGTGATATGGAACCTTGCAAAAATATAACGGTTATTCAATAAGAAGAATCGATCATCACGGCACATTTGGGGGCCCCTGGGGGGGGGCGCTGGATTTTGCGTAATATTTAACTCTTTCTCTCCTAATCGACGATACCATCGTTGATTTGACCCTCATTAAATTTAAATTAATAATTAATTTTAAAACGTTTCTTTGTTCTATAGAAGGAGCATGCATTCCCCTTGAATCCTAGACCAAATAAAACATTTTCTGATCACAACGGAACAAAGCTATTGAAGCTTAATTATAATATGGTGGTGAAATAGTAATGAGCAAAATGAAGAATTCCGTCTGAATGTGAAAAAATAATTATGGAGAGAAATAGTTAATACTTAATGTAAAAGAAAATTTCGAACACTCGTTTGCCCCCCCTCCCCTAAAGTGGGGGTCAGGGAGGGTTTTCACATTTCCCCCTCTTCCTCCCACCCTAGCTACGCCACTGACGATACATAAGAAGACGAGTAATGCACGTTAAGAAATGGATCGGCATATCCCAGGCAGACTCTTTCAGAGTAGCATGGGTGTGAAGTTGTTAAAGAGTCAACAGTGGTATTGCAGTGGTATTGAAAGGAAACTATACTGGCCTATCATTGCAGCTTGAACCGGCGCCTTCGACATAGGGGTCACGGAGGTCAAGCTTGAACTCTCGTGACAGAAACGATGAAATAAGACAGAATGCTTTCTTTCAAACTGCAAGAAACGATGAAATAAGACAGAATGCTTTCTTTCAAACTGCAGCGTTTCCTAAACTGTGTTCCGCTAGGCCTACATACAGGGCCGGCCTTAGGCCACTGCAACCTGGGCCCCGCACTTTCTTAGGCCTTTGCGCTAATACTAGTTGGAAATTATTTAAATAAAAGAGGAGCTCGTGGAAATCTCCTGATATCATAAAAATCTCCTGAAAAAGACAAAATTTTCATCTTGGGGTGTCATTCAATTACTTGAAGTCAACAACTCACAATGATAAATGATAGATTGAACAACTTGGAAATTCTTGCTATTGAGCTTGATCAAAGGGAAAGTATGGTAATATGAGATACTTAACTTTAAAGAGTTCTAAAACCTATAATTGATATATTTTTACCAAAAGCCATAGAGTTTTAGTTTGTGTTTTCTTGACAGTAGTTAAAAGGTCATAGTGGGGTCCAATCGCTGTACTAATCCTGTTTCTAATCTCATCATTTGTGATACTGTCTTTGTATGTGATACCTAGGATCTTTCTATAGCATCTCAATTCCATTGCTAGTTCTGCAGTCAAGAGTCCACCCAACTCTAATGACTTTAGTTGGGAGACAGTAAAAGCGGTTGATCGTTGTGCTGGCAGCATGACACCCTGCTCGTTAACCGTTGGCCAAAGAAACAGATGACCTTAACATCGTCTGCCCTATAGATCGCATGGTCTGAAAGGGTAACTTTACTTTTTGCTTTATAGTAGTATGCCTGGTTAACTTAGTTATTATAGTGTCATGCTATAGCGCATGGGTTCGATCCTCGTACTGTCTAATTATTTTCTCTTTATTGTTTCATTCAACGAAAAGAAAAAATTAAAAATGCGTGACATCATGGGCATAGCGGGGGGGGGGGGGGGGGGGTTCAAACCCCACACCCCCGAAATGAAATTCCCCCCCCCCCCCGAAAAAAATCCTGGCTACGCCCATGCGTGACATCATTTCTTAAAATTTCAGAGAAATTGTATTATTTTTTAAAATTTAAAACAATAATTATTAACAGTTACTGTACAGTGTGCCATCAAGACATCAACATCAGCTTCACAAAGTAAGAAGTGATTTGAAACAAAGTTATTCTAAATTTGAGAACTTTTACATTTCCCTTATCAGATAAAGGGAGTAGACTCTCCTACCCATGTAGATCTTCAAACGATGGAGATGAGTGAAACAGGGTAAATAATCCACGAATTAACCATTTGTATGGATTGATTATAGTATCCTCCCTTTGCTTCTACAACATTTGAAGGGAAAAAAAGAAAGCTAGCAGAACTACAAGAACACAAAATCACACATATATATATATATTCTCCTTTATCTCTCTTTCTATTTTCTTTCTCTATTTTCCTCTATCTCTTTATCTCTCTTTTAATTTCTTTTTCTCTCGTTCTCTCTTTGCCTCTCTTTGTTGACATTGTGTTTCTGTGTTTGTGTTTGTCGTTAGAGTATAGAGTTACTCCATTGGTATGAAAGCTCGTATACTGTTGTCTGTAACCTGTATAATGTGAGTGTGTGTTAATAAAAACTCTGATGCATCCGTCGTCTAGTGTTGAGCTCAGTGTTTCTTAGTGTAATATTAAGCTTGTAAGTGTATTATTTAAGCTAACACTCTCTCTTCTCCCCCCTCCCCTCTCTCTCTCTTTCTCCCTCCTCGTCTGTTATACTTTGGTGCTAGTATCCTCCTTTTGGTTTCTACAATCAAAATTTTATTTAAAAAAAAAAAAAATTGCATTACTAAAAGGACAAATAATCAATTTAATTGAACAGTTTAATAATTTTACTTTTTTTTTTTTTTGGCACAAAGCACAAGTGTTACAAAGGCCGTCAATTTAAATAAAACTTCAACATACACATGATCAAGATTAAAGTATATGAGTAACAAATAAGTAATAATGAAATCGGTAATTTGGATTAAAATGATTAACAATACTAATGAACAACAATATCACAACTAACAGATCACGCGATTCACCAGTGCAATGTTTATCTGGAACCAAAGTCCAATCCAAGCCATCAACATAGCAACAGACAATAGGAGAATAATGACTTCAGGAATATATCTCTTTTTCTCCTGATTGACGATACCATCGTTGATTTGAACTCATTAAGTTAAATTAAATGTTTGACTTTATATACTTGACATTGTCTTATATAAAATGAGTATTAAGTCCCTTTAGTTCTAGACCAAAATAAAACATTTTCTGATAACAAACCAAAAAAAAAGTTATTGAAGCTTAAACATAACCGGGGAGTGAAATACTACTGAGAAAAAAAAAAGTTGAAAGTCGAAAGGTGGAAAATAATTTCGGAGGGAAAGAGTTAATTAACGACTTATCTTAGCCTGTGTAATTTAAAATGCTCACACACCAGCAGACGATGAAAACATATCTTCATTAATTCGTCCTAAATGAAGGCCTAGTGCTACTGGAAATTTAATATTAGCCTACTGCTTCTAATTTTTAACATAAGTAAAGCATCATTAAATGGTAGTTTATTTTAAAAGGTTGGGCAGTCTTCAGAAACGACCTTAGCAATGGATGAGGCCCTGATCGAGTGTCTTTAGGGGCACGAATACTTGTTTGATGGGCTGAAGATGACGAAAGATTCTCTCTATGGCGGGGCTCCTTTCTCTCTCTTTCCTTTTCTCTGGTTTTCTCTCTCTATACTTTTCTCTTTCCCTTCCGTGTTAGCTTAAAATATATTTCATAACACACTCTCTATAACACAGGTTACACACAACACCGTATGAACCAGAGGATGTCTATGGTATGAGCTTTCTTACCAAGGGGAATAACTCTAAATGCAAACACGTACACATAAATACAATATCATTATCTCTCTCTCTCGTCGTTTGCTATGCTCTAATTCTAGTATCCTCCCTTTGTTTCTACAAATGTTTATTTTAAAACATAATTGAAAGATTGCATTGCCACACTGCCAAATAATCAGAGGCAGTGTCTTTAGGGACACGAATATTTGTACGATGGGCTGAAGGTGACGAAAGATTCTTTTTGTGGTGGAGCTCCAATTTCTTTCTTTCCTTCTGTCTTTTTTTCTCTCTTTCTCTCTCTTGATACACTAAAGAACACTGAACTCAATAAGCGACGCTAACACTAGGCGCTGGGTACATCAGACTCTTTAATAACACACTCTCACGTAACACAGATTATACACACGACAAATAGTGGTTAAACAAGGGGAATAACTCTACATACAAACAAATACACAGAAACAAAATGTCAACATCTCTCTTTCCTCGCTATCTCTCTTGTCGTCTGGTATGCTTTGATGCTAGCATCCTCCCAGGGCTGTCCCTTACAATGGCGGGCCCTATTCGAAACGGATTGCGCGGGGCCCAGTCTGGGTAGGGATAAGAATAGGCCTAATGTCAAAATTAAGATTTTGTATTAGAAAATACTCAATTTTACAGATTTTTAATGAGTTTTCAGGAGATTTAAATGATTTTAGATTTCTAGGACTTTTTCGTATATTTTTGCAATTAAAGGAGTTTTCCAGGAGGCCTTTTTCTTTTTTTCATTTTCTCTTTTTTCCAAGTCTTAATCTCTTTCTTATTCTCTCTATCTCTTTCTCTCTTTTCCCACTCTCTCTTTCTCCATCTCTCTTTCCTGCTATCTCTTTCTCTCGTCGTTGTCATCACCGGGTAAGCTCTTTAGGTCCATTTGTCATTTGAGCCATTTTCTCTTTCTCTCTCTCGTTCCCACTGTCTCTCTTCCTCCATCTCTCTCTTTCCCACTCTCTCGTCGTTGTCATGACCTGGTATACTTTTCGCGACACTTGCTACGTGAGCCGTTTGTCGATAAACTCCTTGTCCGGTCAGTCCGGTGAACTAATTATGGTTGTGCCATTGAATCTTCTTCAAAGTTAACATTAGGCAATTAGTTGACGGACAGGTGTGACCCTGGAGCTCCAGATAAGTTGCACAGACCCCCACTAGACCCCGCCACAAGCGGCAGCGAAGACCACGGGGAACATCTTCCTATTCTAGTTCTGTAACAGGTCACAAAGTACCGCCACTCCAGCCACTGGTCTCTGATGACGGCCCCCTTTGTGGAACGGCGTGTCGGACTTTTTGGACTGGGACTGGGGGGGGGGGGATGTCAGGTATATCTCATTCTCAGCCTGGTGAGTAAAAAAACAACCAAAAAAAAAAACATTTTAAAAACAAAAAACAACTAAGATAAAAGGACAGAAGCGAGGTTCGCTACCCGCTATTAGCCTATCTGCTTCCACTTACATTTCTACCGAGGGGGCACCTTAAGGCCATTGAACCAGCTGTCTGTGCACCATTTGTCGTGGCGCCTTTATTGACCTCCCTTGGTCTGTTAGCCCGTTGGGGCACCACTCATGATCGGTCAACCGTCTTCCTCCATCCCTCTCTGTCCTTCGCTTTGAATGAAAAACAGGCCGTCCATTTTTTTTATGCTGTTTTAATGCTGTTCCTTGAAGGAAGGACTTTGCAAGCAATGAGGACATTTTGGTATTGTCATATTTTTTGTTTATTTTTGTAATTATTTTTTGTATAGTGGTCAGAAGGACTATAATAGTCTTGAATTACTTTCGTTATTTCCGACCCAGTGTAGTCTCCCAATGTTGACATTATTTTGACGAGAAACTCGTGCGCTAATGGACACACGCGATGGCTGTGTAGAAGTACTTCTGGGCTGTATAACACGGTGCTGGGTTGACTGCAGGCGCTCGGTACTAGCTGGACACATGAAATGCGTAGGACTTGTATAGTCTACTATCTTTTTTTTTTTTTTTTTTTGAAGTAACGTCGGTAATATATAAGATATCTTACAAAAATAGCTAGCGAAGAGTGTGATAAGCTATGGACCTAGATTTAGATCTAAAATCTAGTCTTGGAAGAGGGGGGGGGGGGATTACAGATCTAGATCTAATTGTTATGAAAATAGGCTACATGATTTACTTTTCTTTTTTTTTATCACCGGGGAATATAGATCTAGATCTATTTAATTTTTTTTACATTTTTACAATGTTCTGGTACCGGTATCGTAATATTATTGGGTTGGAAAGATTCCATGTCTCTTGCAAAGAGATCTCAAGTAATTAATAACCTTGACCTTGTGCTGGTGCTAGTAGGGAAAAGAATAAGGTCTTCAGACGTCTGCACATCCAAGGAGACAACTCTTGTTACCTGTCAAGTCTGAGTGTCAAGTTTTAGTGACGTCGCTGGGGGGGGGGGGGGGGACGGAGGTCACGGCGCGGGAGAAGATACCAAGTTTATAATAAATGTCTTTAAATGGTTTTAAAAATAAAAATAATAATCGGCACACAATTTATATTTGTGTACCAATCAATGATTGTAAGTAATTAGACTATTAGGTAATGTACCGATCCATGATTGTAGGTAGTGTTGTCAATCAGTTATCAGTTCTAGTAGGCAATAAACTATTAGTTTTGTTTGATAAAAAAAAGGCCAAGATTTGATCTGGAATAGTTTATTTTGGGAAAGGGGTGATAGGCTAAGACCACTTATTGCACGGAAGACCAGACCTAGAGACCCCTCTGATTGCGAGTCGTTGTGGTCTACATTACATCACGATGAAGTTTTTCACTGAGCCGACTACTGCTCTGATCGCGAAGGACCCGCTCGGGAAAGACAAGCTTTAGGAACTCTCCGTGACTTACACCCTCCCTCCCCCCCACCATGCCCCATGCGCTACCAAAAAAAAAAAAAGCCGACGAGGAGATTGCGTCATAGACAGTCGAAATGGTAGACTGGCAGACGTCTGTGGCGCGGGATGAAATGTAAGACTTAGACGGAACTGTTCGAACGGAACTGGACACTACGTAAGCGTATAAATGTCTGTTGCTCGACACGGGGACGGTGCGCTGTCACGGGATCACGGCTGTCTACGCGGCACGGCCCGGTTTTAGCCCATTCAACCAACATGGCCGTCTACCGCTGGGAGTCCTCAGACAGGACACTGGATGGGGAATCCCGTGTCCAGGCCTGGTTGTTGGATAAAAGCCTTTCTAACAACCAACGGGATAATGGTGCCCACGTAGGCGCCGATTCCCTACTGGACTTCACACTGAAGGTTGCTCGACACAGGGGAAGTGGGTGGGTGCGCTATGAGCTACCCCCCCCCCCCTCCATTTTTTTTTTGCTCTAAAAACTCCAAGGGGGATTAATAGCTGTGTGGTAAAGCACTTGGCTTCCGACCCAAGGGTTCTCAGGTTAGAATCTCTGAAGACTGGTATTTTTAATTTCGTGATCTTTGTGAGGGCACTGTGTCTGCCCAACTGAGTACCTGGCATTAATGTGGTCAGGTAAAGGCGGTTGGTCGTTAACTGTCGGCTATTCAAGACAGACAGGGCCGGATTAAAATATGTAGAGGCCCCTTCACTTTTTTGAAAAGCTTTAAAAAGAATCACTTATGATTATTATGAATAACAATACCGGTACGTTTATCCAAAAGGATGCCATATTTTAGAATAAAGAAATAGTTGGCCTACTTTTACTTTTAATCTTAAAAAAAAAAAACACAATATTTTTTAAATATATATTTTAGTTTTAAAAAGTGTAGGCCTATAGTCATGAGTTTGTGGATGGTAAGGCTTTTGATAGTCGCACTGCCGTAAATCCGGAGCTACATTTACATATTGTTATTATTAACTGTTGGGGCACCTCAAGTGTCCTATCATTTAGTAAGGCACCTTTTCTCTCCAACCAACTGTTGGGGCACCTCAAGTGTCCTATCATTTAGTAAGGCACCTTTTCTTTCCTACCAACTGTTGGGGCACCTCAAGTGTCCTATCATTTAGTAAGGCACCTTTTCTTTCCTACCAACTGTTGGGGCACCTCAAGTGTCCTATCATTTAGTAAGGCACCTTAATTTTCTCTCCTACCAACTGTTGGGGCACCTCAAGTGTCCTATCATATAGTATATTTATTTATTTATTAGTTTTAATTACCATTATTCTAATATAATCCATAGAATTTTTTTAAAATCTGAAGTCCTGTTTATTTCTCCCAGAACCACTTTATTATTATTTTTTTTCAGTTTCATTGACAATATACTTGAAATGTTTAATCTCATTTTTTTTTAAACTGAAGGTTAGTTTTGTTTTGTTTACAGATATCAAGGTACAAAATTACATTCCAATTTTTTAGGGTTCTTGTCAATATCTGCAATTTAAATCCATATATAAAGTTTTGTTAACTTGGACTTTTTTAAATACAACTTTATATTTCATATTTTTTTCTTCCTGAGGTTCAAATGTATCAATTGTTTTTGTTGGCAGATATCAAGGTAGAGAAATAGGAATCTACTTAAGACTTTTTTAAATGTTTGATTAGTCAAAATATTTGCACTATTCCTATTTCCAATATCTGCTAAAGTGTCTGCTAAGTGTAACTAGTAAAGATTAGGAAAATGGTGATTGCAAAGTTTTACATATGGACAAGAAGAATGCTAAAGATTGGTCTCTTGGGGCATGATTCAGTGAAAGAATGTTGGACTAGCAGAAGTGTTATGGAGTGTGTGTGTGTGTTACTTTGGTGACAGTGGGAAGAGGTTAGAGATTGGTTGTGAATGATGCAAAATATGTGGTATTGTTGTCATTTTGTCTTAGTTAAGACAGAAGACTTCAGAACGTGAAACCAAAGGTTGTGTTATTTTAGTGAGTTAGATTTTGTTATGAAATGTTATTACTGAAGTCTACTACAGTGATTTCATTTGATCACAAGTTATTTTGTCTATGTTATAAATTTTATATTTAGTTTTGTTCACAAGGAAGTTATTCAAGTTATTTGAAGTTTCATTAGTTAAGATATACTACGCCTACAGCAGTTTGATGATACAGGTCAATGACTGTCAACACCAAGAAGACTAAATTAAATAAAGCTATGTCTATTTCTACACCATTTTGTTGCTACTAACTTCTAACCTGGTGTTACTAACAACTAACATGATATGGGAGAAGTAAATTAATATCTGATTCATACTAAACTCTTCAAATTCCATATAATTGTAGAGAACTGACATAAAATAAACATTAACAAATGTGTATTATTTTTGTAACTTTTCCTCCACTTTGCTTTTTTTTTCCCTTCTAGATGTTCATCATTTTTTCCTAAAGTCATTTCAGTTGTAAATTATTTTGTGCAACAAGTTACCAGAAAAACGTCAAGCAAGAGAGGTCACTACACTAAGACTTTGTCTTCTCATAAGAATGGATTGTTTTCTCAAAAAAATGGATGGCTGCCTGGTCATGTGGTATGTGTGCTGGACTGTTGTGTGGTCATCTTGATGCTCATATATTGCCTGATGCCATTTATTTTGCTGGACGTTTGGTCAATGAAGTAGATTCTCTTCAGCTCTCAAGGAATATTCAAAACATGTCAAACAAGGATATCAAGCAAGTGCAGTGTACATGTAAGTAATGTTGAAACATTATCTGATCTCATTTATGCATTCTTGAAGACAATCTGCAGCCACTGAACCAGTTACATTAGATCTGGATAAAGTGGTCGCCTCCTCTTCATTAATGCTAGAACAGAAAGATTTTAGAACTCTTTTACTCCACTTTCTGTCAGTGTGTTTCATGGTCATTTGTCACATCACAAAGAAGCTTAGCTTATTAAGCTCTGTTTGTGTAAGACTGTGTGTTTATATGTTTTGTGTGTGAATGTTGTTCCTTATTGCATCAATATTATCGTTGCTATAGTGGTAATCCTGCGGATAAATGTAATCAAACTGAATTTTCATTTGTTTGGATCTTATCTCGTGGGAATTTCAAACTTGATAATCTAGATTATCAGCAGCTGCTCTTTGCTTACTTTTTATAAGTACATTCTAAAAGAAATACAATACATAAGGATAGAGAAAGAAGAGCAAACATAATAGAGATTGGCTGAGGCAATATAAAGAAAGTGAGATCAAATAAAAGAAAATATAAAAAGAATAAACCTAGAGATTTTAAAACAATCTAAAAAGTCTCTCCAGCTCTTTGGAAAGATTGCTATTGCCAACTAAACAAAACAAATAAGTTTGGACTACAAGCAAAAGAACTTAGAAAGTTGTTATTTTATTTATCTAGAAATGCACAAACTTCTATAGCAGAATTTTCACTCTAAATATTAAAGCTTTCTGTATTCTGTACACGAGATACACTATGTAGCTATTTATTTATAGTTTTTTGGCATAATTGAAAATCTCCAATAAATTCCTTAGACTTTAAAGGCTTAATAAACCTTACATATTTTTTTACTTGATTTTGGTAGTTATTCTTTGCTGCTGTAGTAGATGTCTTGGGTGTATTTATTTTTCTTTAAAGTTTATTCATAAAATACTAAATTAAAACATAAAGTCAAAGCCACATCATCAGAATAGTTTTATTGAACATGAAAATAAAAGCATTAGAAGAATTATTTTTTTTCCTTTTCAAGGCAAAAGTTTTTCTTATTCTTATTTAGACCAACATGATGAAAAGGTAAACAACATGAAGATTAGATCAACATGTTGAAGATGTACACCAACATAATAAAGATGTAAACCAACATGATGATGTAGACCAGCGTGATGAAGATGGACCGATATGAAGATGAAATGTAAACCAAAATATTGATCAAGAATAGGGAATAAAATGGTAAGCAATGCTGTGTATATCTCTTTATATTTTCTTTATACTAAACCCCTAAGAAAAGCTTTGCCAAGTTTTGTGTTTCACTGACTATGAAAATGTTGTGATCAATTTTTTTTCTCTTGACAGTGAACATCTTGAGAAGTAAAACAATTCCTAGAGGCAAAAACACAGACATGCCTTCTCTACCATCATTTAGAGCCTTCTTTGTGCTCTAAGGGAACCTGCCATTATCTTTTGATAGCTCATTGTCGGTGAAGAGGTTTTTACATACCTAGTGCATCTGAAAGAAATGAACATTTCCCTAATGCTACTTCAAAGCCAGACCTTCTCAAGACAATCTTAGTGACCAAGCTGCAATACAGGACCCATTAGGAAACAATGAAGAATCCTCCCAACCTCAAGTTGAGTACCCATGCTCACCTACTAGAGTGGCAACACATAGATCTACTTCTCCTACACCCACAGTTATACATCCTTAACCCAACCTTACAAAATGGTTACATTACTAGAAGTGGTCCTGAAGTTAGGATAACTAAAAGATACAATGAATAGAACAATCATTTCTAATACAGGTACAACTAGTCAAGTGATGTACTTTGTAAGAACTAATTATTTGGAATTACCATAATTGACTTGTATTTTGTTCTATATTTAGGTATATTTTGACAATGTGTCCAGTCATTTGTTCATTTTTTTTAAATATTCCTTTTTTTTTCCCCTCAATCTTGTTGTTTCAGTTCAATGTTTTTATATTTTTTTGTTTTTGGGGGAGGTAGGGGCTGTGGTATATTATCATTATTATTATTGTATTAAGCAAACTTGTATATGTATGTTTATTCATGAATGCTAATGAAGAACATCACTTCTGCATCATCTACTGAAAATGTTGTAAACACCATACGTCTTCAGTCAACCTTGGATATTCTATAGAGTCACAGCACCAAAGTCTTGCTACATTATGCTTAATTCAATTTATTATCTCCCCTGCTTTTGTGTGCTATCCTATTAATGTTCATTAGTGTCACATCTCTGCAAAATTTGTTCTATGCTCTTTATAGTGTAAATAGTGACTTGACATTATTTAGCTCTACTGAAATATTATTATATTTAAAATAAAACATTTACTTTGCTGTTATGAAATCTTTGCTGTGTTGATATAAATGCAATTTTGAGGTTTAGTCTAAGGGCATCATAGAAGAGAAATGTAGTTACACTCACCTTAACAGTTAAAAATGAAATGTTCCATAAATAAAGAGTCTATTAATATTTACTATTTGGTATTGATAGACTTCACTAAAGCATTGAGCTCATCCCCTTAGTCATACTAATTCACTTTGTCTTATCTAATGGTGATCATGGGGTATCCACTTTTTCATCTCCATAGTCTCTGGTGTAAACAATCACTGTCCTGTTGGAGGTTAGGGCTAGGATGTAATCTCTATTTCTGATGGAACACATGTAAAACCAACGGTAGAACTCGACTTTATTAACATGTCATGCAAATATTTTTTCTTATCTGGCTCTCCCAGAGCTATTTTTATGTAATTTTATTTTTACTACTTTTGTAGGCTAGTGCTAAGCTGTATACTTGTACTTTCCCCTATTATTATATGGGTTAGTGCAATGCTGTTTCCTGTACTGTTTACCAGTGGTCTGTATGTCAGTTTTAATTATTCTGTACCTTGGACTGCCTGTAAGTTTCAGAATTATTTTTCTTTTTCTTATTTTACTATGTGTAAATCTATTATTTAATTTTTTAGCAATACATGTTACATTATTTTTTTAAATTGGAACAACTGTCAAAATAATTGACAATATGTTTTTAAAAATATGGCCTTATGTTTTTTTTTAAGCTGCAGTGTTTTGTAACTGCTGCTTTAGTCATTTAAATTAAAGTCTCATTTTTTTATATTTCTTCTCTATGTTTCTTGATTTCTTTTAATTCGCTAGATTTGTTTAGTTGAGTTGTCTGGTTGCTTAGGTGACTCAAGCCCCTTGGCCACAGACTGAGGTGCACAGATACAACCCACCCAGTAGCGTTACCTTCTGGCAACTGTAACTTCTTGTTAGCCCAGGCTAGACATGACTTGGGCCCCCGCCACGCTAACATAATACTAATATTCTCTTAAATCATTCTAGACAGCATTGAGACCACCCCTGTCCCTAACAAGCCAGCATTGAGACCACCCCTGTCCCTAACAAGACAGCATTGAGACCACCGCTGTCCCTAACAAGCCAGCATTGAGACCACCCCTGTCCCTAACAAGACAGCATTGAGACCACCCCTGTCCCTAACAAGCCAGCATTGAGACCACCCCTGTCCCTAACAAGACAGCATTGAGACCACCCATATCCCTAACAAACCAGCATTGAGACCACCCCTGTCCTTAACAAGACAGCATTGAGACCACCCCTGTCCCTAACAAGACAACATTGAGACCACCTCTGTCCCTAACAAGACAGCATTGAGACCACCCCTGTCCCTAACAAGACAGCATTGAGACCACCCGTGTCCCTTATATGACAGCATTGAGACCACCCATGTCCCTAACAAGACAGCATTGAGACCACCCCTGTCCCTAACAAGACAGCATTGAGACCACCCGTGTACCTAACAAGATAGCATTGAGACCACCCGTGTCCCTTACTAGACAGCATTGAGACCACCCGTGTTCCTTACAAGACAGCATTGAGACCACCCCTGTCCCTAACAAGACAGCATTGAGACCACCCCTGTCCCTAACAAGACAGCATTGAGACCACCCCTGTCCCTAACAAGCCAGCATTGAGACCACCCCTGTCCCTAACAAGACAGCATTGAGACCACCCCTGTCCCTAACAAGCCAGCATTGAGACCACCCCTGTCCCTAACAAGACAGCATTGAGACCACCCCTGTCCCTAACAATACAGAATTATCTTTTGCTTTAGTTGTAGAAGGAAAGTGGAGCAAACAGTTTAAAGCTTCTTTCGAATTCACTTGGAGCTGTTGTGGCTGAGGGGTAAAGTACTTGGATTTGGATTCCAAACATGGGTCCAGGGTTTGAAGACTAGGATTTTGAATTTTAGGGCTATTAGGCACCTTTAAGTTCACCCAGCTCTAATGGGTTCCTGACATTTGTAAAGGGAGTTGGTCATTGTACTGGACACCTGACACACCCATTGACTACGGGACACAGACAACAGATGAGCTTTATATCAACTGCCCTACAGATGGCAAAGTTTGGAAAGGGAAGTTACACTTCTATATATTTTTTTAAAATTCGCTCTACATCAGAAAGCTTCCATTTTTTGTTTGTCATCCACTTCATCTTTGAAATGATTGAATATTGAGGTCAAATTAGATTAGTTGATCGCCAAAAAATTTCAAACTAATTAATTAGCCTAATAGCTATAAAACCTTATATTTTCATAAGTACTTGACTAGATTTAGACTAGACCCCTTTAAAAACTAAAATCAAAAACAGTCATCATGAAATTGCTCTGGCTATTTATCCTAATAATTACTAAATACATACTAGCTGAACACAGAACCAGATCTACCTTAGTCAACACTAAACTTAAAAAAGAAACAACAGTCATAATCAATCATCACACTTTAGATCAAAGCAACTTAAAAAATAACCTAACATACACATCCATAACACTAAAGAAGATTACCCATCACAAATGGAAGTTCTCAATCAGACACAGCAGAAATAAATACCTATCACTGCTAATATTAATAGCAGGAGATGTAGAGTCAAATCCAGGGCCTAGATCTAAAGATAGATGCAACATCTGCAAAAAAGTATGCACCATGAAACAGAAAGCCATTCAATGTGACACCTGCGATGAATGGTACCATGCATCATGTCTCCATATGAATACACCTGTGTATTATGCCTTAGGCAACAAAGATGCATCATGGCACTGTGTACCGTGTGGGTTACCTCAGTTTACATCAGGACTGTTTGATTCCTTTGATGCAGACACTTCTAACCCATACAACATCCTAAACACCATCCCAAACCAAACTCACCAACCACTAGCCAGGTCCACTCCTGTTAAACCTAAATCTACTAAAATTAATACAACAGCCTCACTAAACAAACCTACTAAAGAAGTAACACCAAAATACCTTAAAACCTTAGTAATAAATTTTCAAAGCATTAGGAACAAAACAGCAGACTTAGAAATTTTATTAGAATGTGAGAAACCAGACATAATTGCAGGCACAGAAACTTGGCTACATCCTGAAATTTATAATGCAGAAATTTTCAATAGTAATTATGAAATTTTTAGAAAAGATAGGGCTGATAATCATGGAGGAGTTCTCTTAGCAATAAAAAACACTCTTATAGCAGAAGAAATTACCTTACCTAACTCAAAAAATATAGAATCAACATTTTGTAAAATTAATACCACCTCAACATCCCTAATAATAGGCAGCATTTACAGACCACCAAATTCTAGTTTAGAATACATGCAGGAACTATGTAATCAGATTACGACACTTAAAGAGACAAATAAAAATGCAGTTTTTTGGATTATGGGTGATTTCAACCTACCTGATATAAATTGGAAAACACTAACCATAGATAAACACCAAAACCTTAAGGACATAAATGAGCTTTTCATAGAAACTTTACACAACCTAAGTTTAGATCAAATCATTAAAAAGCCAACTAGATTAAACAACACATTAGATCTCTTCTTAACCAACAGACCTGGATTAGTAGTTGATTATGATATTATCCCTGGTCTATCAGACCATGAGATCATAAAAATACACAGTCAGATAAAAGCAGTAGCCAATATAAAACCCAAAAGAAAAATCTTACTCTGGAATAAATGTAACCTAACACAACTACACCAAGCTGCATTAAACTTTCAACAAACATTCTTATTAGAAAAAGACATTAACCATCCAGTCGATGACCTCTGGAATTTCATTAAAAACCATCTTAAAAGCATTATAGAAAATCAAATACCAACTAAATACACATCAAACAAAATAAATAAATGCTGGTTTAATAATAGACTAAAGAAGCTTTGTAAACAGAAGGAAAACCTATATAGAAAATTTAAAGAAACTAATGCAGAAAGAGTTTACAAAAAGTATATAAAAATTAAACACTTAACCCAAAAAGTAAGCAGACAGCTGCAGAGTGAATACATAAACAATGTAATATCTAAAGACAACAACAAAAACCTATGGTCATACATTAAGTCTAAGAAAATGGAAACAACAGGCGTAGCGCCATTAAAAGATGAACATAACATAATACATAATGATAATGAAACTAAAGCAAACATTCTAAACAAATACTTTGCATCAGCATTCTCAGCCCCAGGAGACAAAGACATATTACTGAATTTGAACCAAGTAGACAACATAGAAGATATAGTAGTACAAGAAAATGGAATTCAAAAACTATTAGCCAACACCAAACCAAATAAAGCTTCTGGACCTGATGGTATTCCAGCTAGATTACTCAAAGAACTAAGTAATGAGCTAGCCCCAGTATTCAAAATACTCTTTCAGGCTTCACTTAACCAGGGCAGAGTACCAAAGGACTGGAAAGAAGCTAATGTCACCCCCCTATTTAAAAAAGGAGAAAAATCTGACCCAGGAAACTACAGACCAGTATCACTTACCAGCATCACATGTAAAATCCTAGAACACATAATATGTAGCAACATCATAAACCACTTAGACAAACATAATGTCCTCACACCATACCAACATGGCTTTAGGAAATATAGATCATGTGAAACACAACTAATAGGACTAATTGATGATTTTTCAAAAGGTTTAGATAATAGTGAACAAATAGATGCTATCTTACTAGATTTTTCTAAGGCTTTTGACAAAGTTCACCACCATAGTTTGCTTAAAAAATTAAAATATTTTGGCATTAATGGTCCACTGCATCAGTGGATTAAAGACTTTCTGATAGGGAGAGAACAAACTGTAATAATAAATGGCTCTAAATCAACACCGATAACAGTAAACTCAGGTGTACCTCAAGGAACAGTCTTGGGTCCACTACTATTTTTAATTTACATAAATGATTTACCAAATTGCATTACTTCAGGAACAAAAGTCAGATTATTTGCAGACGATTGCATAATATATAGAACAATAAAAACAACACAAGACACAGATATTTTACAGAAAGAATTAGATGAATTACAGAAATGGGAATCAAATTGGAGCATGTCTTTCCACCCAGAAAAATGTCAGTTGTTAAGAGTAACAAAAAAACTAAAACAAATTAATTCCACTTATCTTATTCATGGCAAACCAGTAACACAGACTAAAAACGCAAAATACCTAGGTGTTATAATAAATGAAAAACTGTCATGGAATCCACATATTGATGAAACTACCAAAAAATCAAACAAAGCATTAGGATTTATTAAAAGAAATTTCTATAAATCAAATAAGAACATAAAACTAAAATGTTATTTAACCTTGGTTAGGCCAATAATAGAATATGCATCCTCTGTTTGGGACCCCTCAACTCAAGAAAACATTAAGAAACTAGAACAGACACAAACTAGAGCAGTGCGATTCATAACAAACGAATATTCACATTTGACTAGAGTCACACCTTTAGTAAAATCACTAAATTTAGAAAGCCTTCAGGACAGAAGGCTCAAAAGTAAAGTAGCAATAATACATAAAACACTGAACCATAATCTTCAAATACAAAAACAAAATTTAATAAAATACTCTGAAAGACACAAAGATAAAGGCACATTCCTCGTACCATATGCTAGGACAAATTTGTACAAATACTCCTTCTTCCCTAGTGCTATTAGAGCATGGAATGGGTTGCCTGAGCTAGCCAGGAAAACCAGTGACTTGGCAGAATTTAAGTCATTGGTTAATATGCATGACTAAATGCATGACGCGTAGGACGTAATCATCTTCTTTTTTGAAGTAACGTCTGTATTATATAAGATAAGATAAGATATACTTGACTTGCTCAGTGGCTAGCGTATCGGCCTTTCATCGATGAGACTTGAGCCCTCAAGTAGGCCTACAAATTCAAGTCGATCAACTTTAAAAAAAAATGCTTTATAAAATCTATCACGGAAATGTTCTCGTTGATACCCAGCTCCTCCTCCCCCCACCCCACCCACCTCCAAACACACCAACCGGTTCAAAGCATGACATGACGGTAAACAAAAACAATTGGTAAAAATATTTCCAATCGCACACATTTATTATTGTTATTCTACACTTTCTATAAGCTTTGTTTAAAAAAAAAAAAAAATTGGTAAAAATATTTCCAATCGCACACATTTATTGTTATTCTACACTTTCTATAAGCTTTGTTTAAAAAAAAACTAGTTTCATATATTCTTTTTTTTTTTTACTTGGTTCTTTGGTTTTTAATGTATTGTAATAACTGAAGGGAGGCAACTCAACGAGACATAGACGTTTATTTACACGGAAACATGACAAACACAAAGGGGCATCTGCCTTGAGCGCAGCATCTCCATATTGGCTCTCCACTTGGGCGGAAATCGTTTATCTCCCAATGTCAACATCCTGTTCTAGTCTGGTTACTAGAGGTGCGCATCTCTGCACTAGCCTGGATGGCGGTGCGCATGGAAGATGCTCATGGAAGTCATAACAGTATTAAAAAAAAAACATGCTCCAGGTGAGTAACCACCTCACAACCTTCCGCATAACTTATCCCACGGCCAGCGCGGGAAAGGTACTGTCTATAAATACGGCGCGCTAACCGATTGTATCACTGGAGCTGTCCGTAGTAGACCCTAATAAAAGGTATTATAAAATCACATTCAAAGATTTTTTTTTTGGACGCTAATTACAGGTCCTTTTTTCTTTAACACAAATAATTAAATCGCTATCCTCTTAATTTATTATAAAAACATTAAGTAGGCTTTGACAGATATTTCAATATTGTTTTGTTAGTTGGCTTTATACTTCTTACAAAACATGAGATACAGTAGAAATGAAAAAATAAATTTACATAGTCAAATATTTTTATGTATTATTTTTTGTTTAGAGTTTTGCGGTAGGCTTACATCTTTTTATTTTGTGTGTGCTCATTATATAAAAGTCCTAATGTTTGGAAAAAAATGAAATTAGAAAGTACACATTTTTGTACACATATCTGAAGTCCGCCGCCCTCTCAATCCGCCTTCCCTCCACCCCCCAATCCGCTAGCGGCCACGGATTCATTCTTTAGATCTCCGGGGGGGTAATCCTATTTAAGTTTTCGTCACGTGGTTTTGAGAATGAAATGAAAGACAGCAATGAATATTGTAAACTCAAGTGTGACGACTCTACAAAGGGAAGTCAGAAAAGATTATGATATTTATATTTACAGACATGAGAAGTGTTAGATAGCTAGTTTAGTTAGTTGGGTTGCGCACTTTAATGTACTGACAGTGAACGGATATTTTAGAATGACGACATAGACTTTGGGGTTAGAGGTTAAGATTGACTTATAGAAATCAGTTACCGCTAGACTCTTGAGGGGATAACATCGTTCTATAGTGACAGACTAGACTGTGGCCCATTCTGTAATAAACGTTTGTTTGAAGTTCACCTTGAGTCAACTTGGTCATTGAGTCTGTGTTCCTTTTAGTACCTGTTCAATCTTGTAACGTGATGTTCATGTCCCGAACTCGCAGTCGTAATACACTCAACAAGGTACGCACGCACTTAGTCTAAATAATCATCTTTAGAAATACTTCAGCTACATTTGACTACACATGCATCCGTTACAGAAGACAAAAAAAAAAAACAAAAAAAAAACACGTAAATAGCAGTCTTAGTCTTGGGGTCTTCTCTTGGGGCCTACAAAGTTCACCTGGGACTCCCCTCTGTCACCTCTATGGCCACTTCCAAGGGGTCACCGTCCGTGTAGCTCACTGTTTCCCAAAATGAGGCGCGCATACGCCCAGGGGTACGGAAAGAGTTTAAAAGGGTTCGCGTTGAAACCCATATATTGACGATGCTGATTTTTTTAAAATATCCTCGACTTTTTCGCAAATATATGGAGAAACAGGAAGTAGTCATTATAGGCAGTTCTTTATAACAAACCCCAACAGAAACCTCTATTGCAGGGGTTCTCAACCTGTGGGTCGCGACCCCCTTGGCGATTTGTCAGGGGTCGCCAAAGACCATTGAAAAGATGGATTGTTATTGTCTATTCTTCTATTGCTGTGTGTGTGTGTGCAGGGGGGGGGGGGTCGCGGATAAGTGGGGGATTGTAAAAAGGGGTCGCCGAGCATAAAAGGTTGAGAACCGCTGCTCAATTGTGTAATGTACTAGTTTAGAGAGTAGGTTAGTTTTGTTAGTTAAATATATTGTGTATAGTTTTAGCGACGGTAAAAGTAGTGACGTAGTAAGACAGACTCATGACGTAGGAGACTTAGGCGAACGAGAGACCAACATGGCGTTATGTTAGAAGTAGGTTGTATTTTGAATAGTAGTTGAATAGTAATTAGATATAGCGACGTTTTAGGAAGACTGGACGGATTTCCCAGTGCTTAATAAAGTATCATTTTATAGAACTGAATGTTGTTATTAACTATATTCAACTGTAATGTTCTGTGGCTAATGTTAAGTAATAATTGATACATAGTCGAAGTCAGATTACATTAGCCCAAAACATTATTTTGGCGACCCCGAGGCCAGAACGAACGCCACGCCATTATTTTTTGACGACCCAGAGAAGGGATCAGTGAGATGAAGTGAGCCAGAAATTATTTTTTAGCAGTTGAACTAGAGTTCGTGGGACATTGAGAAGTCGACAGTATTACAGTGTTTTGAGCGGCGCTCGTTATTAACTTTGGGGTTTAGATTAGATTATCCCACAACAATTGTTCATCCACTTTCTGCTGGCCTGTGCACTAACGATGATCTATTTATCATGCATCTGTAGGCGAAGCGAACAAAACTCTTCCTTATTGTAAACTGTTTTCTTTTTACTTGGGCGTAAGAAAGCCCACAATAGTCTCTCTTAACAGCCCACAGTAGTCTCTCTTAACAGCCAACAATGGTCTCTCTTAACAGCCCACAGTAGTCTCTCTTAACAGTCCACAATAGTCTCTCTTAACAGCCCACAGTAGTCTCAACAGCCCACAATGGTCTCTCTTAACAGCCCACAGTAGTCTCTCTTAACAGCCCACAGTAGTCTCTCTTAACAGTATGGTTTGGTTCTTGCCTCCATGGTTTTAGGTTGTGGGCTTCGCGGCCCCTGATCGAGTTAAGACACTGAGATTAAGGTGTGCTATGTTATTTTGAATAAGTTGCTTGTTTGTATTTGACCATGAATAATACTAGTTACCAAACCCGTATTCATCTATCATGTCATGTTACATTATTTCTTCATTAGATTTGTTGCATTTACACTTTTGTTATTCAACTGATATAAGTCAAGTTATCGTTGTATTATATTGTTCACTTGAACAATTGTTGTTCATTTTGGGTGAAATATATTCGAGGTTCAGTAAGCCATAGTTCTAAAGGCCATTACTCTTTGGTTTGGTTAACACTGTTGAAGTGGGGAGCCTGAGAGTTAGAGGAACTTATGTCTACCCCTAAAGCACGAGCTAGAAAACCCACCCAACACTGTACTGGGATATAAATAGGCCTATTTTGACCGACAAAACGGTAGATATGAATCACCCTGATCTGCTGTTCATTGATAAAAAAGGAAAAAAAAAAAACACTACCATTATTGACATCACCGTACCACTGTCTCATAATTTAAGAAAAACTGACATAGATAAACAAAGAAACTATGGGAACCTAGGCTTGGAGATTAAGCGTTTATGGAAGTTATCTAAAACAACAACATACCCCATTGTCATATCAACCGAGGGGATAATAACAACTGACCTCACAGATACCTTCGAGGCCCTTAACATTCCTAGGAACATTCTCGTCGCCTGTCAGAGGGCGGTACTGCTGCAGACCTGCCGCGATCACCAGAAAATTCCTCAGTGGAAACTGATAAAGGGACTACAATGAATTTTGTTTCTCTTTAACGAAACTCGACCCTTGCAGCGCCAGAGAATGAATATTAGTTCGTTTTTCACATAATAATAATAATTACAAGGTTACAGAGACAGTTTGTGTGGAAACACAAACTCAAAATCGGCCTCCGAAGCGATCCACCCTTAAAGAATACCAGAATAAAATTCTATTAAAGACAAATGACAGAGAAGAATGGGGAAAGAAGGTTGACAGATCTTGTGTGTGGTGCCCCAACGGTCCAGCAGACCAATGATAGATGAAAGTGAAGTTAGATGAGAGCCTGGCGTAGTTGATATCTTATAATGATTTTCTAATTGATCAAATTGGTTTGTAAAGGATCAATCTCTTATTCAAAGCCTATTAAAAAAAAAAAAAACAAAAAAAAAAACACACATTTCCGTAAAAAAAAGTAATAAAATATTCCTTTTTTTTTTTTTTAGGATAGCTCAGCTTTTTAGCTTTTGAAGTCAGTTGTCGAGCTGTTTATATCCTAGGAATCCTTGGGCTTTTGCCTCTTTTCTTTGTCTCTTTTTGGGGCTATTGGCCTCTTTATTTGGGCTTTAAAAAAAAAAAAAAGAAAGATTTTATTTCTATAGAATAACACATATTATTTGATACTAATAGTAATATATATAAATATATGTAAAAAAAACAACACTTTTCTTATGAAAAACAAGAAACAAAGACCTATATTCCAGCACTTTCGATATGTTTGTTGATTAGACTGCAGCATGCGTTCCTTTGACTAGTAAGCCTATTCTCCTTTCTATTTTGTCTTGTATGAGTGTTTTATTGCTCTTTATTGTGTTTTTGAAAATGTAACGTCTGAAAACGGCTATAACAAGGAGGTGGTTCCACTATAACTCAACAGATATTCATTTAACGCTACAGCGCGTCCAAATATTTCTTGTTAAAACAGGTATTGTTTATTCAAAAATGTTTTGATAAATTGTTTAATATATAATATAATAGTTGTGTTTTGTTTTCACTTTATAAAGTTAACATACGATAACAATTAAGCCAAAATAATAATAGAAACAATTAAATTATGTTCTATTGTTATTATTTTTAAAACAAAATTTAACAAATTAAAATAAAAAATTAAATATATTGATACATATTTACTCAAATGTATTTTACTTTGCTAAAACTAATATTTTTTAAAATTGCGTACGCTTACTTTCCCTTGATAAACGATAAACAATAAGCAAGGTTACCTCCCTGTCTAAAAAAAAAAATGAGCTTTTCCTCTTCACACACATACAAATTGACAACAGCTCAACATAATATGCTTGAAAATAATTGTTTATATTGTTTAAATATTCACTTTGAGAAATTGTCCGCGAAAACATTCAGATTTCATGGAAATGTTATCACTTCAAAATCGATACACTCCAACGAGTTTATCGACCATTTTCCTTGTGTTGAGGCAAGATATTGGTGCATTATATGAGTGAACACGGTTGCTAACAGTAGATCCTGGTTGAATCCTCAGATAGCCTACATAATGGCTAGACACTCACTTTTATTGTTGAATATCTGGTTTCAGCTAACTATAGTTTCCTTCTGATTAAAAATACTGGATGCAAAGTCCTTTGTTATTCTAGCATGAGACATATGATAATAGTGCTATATATGATAAAATATTCCTTTAGTTATGGGTTTAACAGCCGTGGTGGTCAGTTCACGCGAGCGATAATATGAAAAACTACTTATTAATTGTTGTTTTAAATTATGTTCCGCTTATATGCATAATAAATAGATTTTTCTCTTTAAAAAAAGTAAAAAAATTTTTTTGTAATTGTATAAATTAGTATGACAGAACTTACTAAACTTAGCAATACAAATGTAGAAATATTTTTTTTTACAAAAAATCTAAAAATAGTTTGCATAAATGTGTTCAAATATGTTGAATTGTCATCTCCCTTACTAAAAAGCCACCAGTGTTTGTTACTATTAATATGTGAATAGTTGTAAAAATGGTGTATTTTTATGAAAAAAAAACTGCTTGCATACTTGATTTTGAAAATTAGACTTTTCGCTTTCAGAAAATAAAATTAAAAAGTAGCCGTTCCATCAGAATTTTGAATGGTCTAAATCAGTGATGCCCAAAATACGGCCCGCGGGCCAAATCCGGCCCGCGAAGTGGTTCTATCCGGCCCGCCGACACGTTGGCACAAAGTGTAGACCCCCATTATTTTTCCAGAAAAAAAAAAAGGTTTTAAAATGTATCTTACCTACGTTAGGGCACTGATGAATTGGTCCTATGACCTTTGACACTTGCACGTTTAGGAAATGAGGGAGCCGAAGAAACTTCAAGTGGACTCAGAATGATAATAAGTCTTGTTTAGCCAAAATATTTTATTTGTAAAGAAAATGAACAACAAATAAACGGAACTATAATACAAATATGACGCCATTCTTGGTTTTGAGCACAAATTAAAAAAAAAATACGCATAGACATTGAGGATATGGAATATTTAGCTAAAATTAGAGACAAGAAAATGAGTCGTTGATAAAGCTAATTCAATCTCAATTTGTAAGTAGAGAAATGAAGCACTTTTCCGACGTTTAAAAAAAAAGAGATAACTTTCAGATATCGCATTAATTAATGTAAGTACTAGATCCACAGGTTTCTAAAAAAAAATAAATGTTTCAGATCAATTTAGTTTTTGTAACTTTTCGATCATGTGACCCGTGACACGAGTGACGGAAATTAAAATGGCCCGCACTTCGAATTAGGTTGGGCATCGCTGATCTAAAACATTATGATGTCGGATTTTCACTATTTTGTTTTAAATTACGATATCTAAACGGGACGGACTAATGGATGGACAGACCACACACAACTAATAGCGATTACCTCCCTGTCTAAAAAAAAAAATGAGCTTTTCCTCTTCACACACATACAAATTGACAACAGCTCAACATAATATGCTTGAAAATAATTGTTTATATTGTTTAAATATTCACTTTGAGAAATTGTCCGCGAAAACATTCAGATTTCATGGAAATGTTATCACTTCAAAATCGATACACTCCAACGAGTTTATCGACCATTTTCCTTGTGTTGAGGCAAGATATTGGTGCATTATATGAGTGAACACGGTTGCTAACAGTAGATCCTGGTTGAATCCTCAGATAGCCTACATAATGGCTAGACACTCACTTTTATTGTTGAATATCTGGTTTCAGCTAACTATAGTTTCCTTCTGATTAAAAATACTGGATGCAAAGTCCTTTGTTATTCTAGCATGAGACATATGATAATAGTGCTATATATGATAAAATATTCCTTTAGTTATGGGTTTAACAGCCGTGGTGGTCAGTTCACGCGAGCGATAATATGAAAAACTACTTATTAATTGTTGTTTTAAATTATGTTCCGCTTATATGCATAATAAATAGATTTTTCTCTTTAAAAAAAGTAAAAAAATTTTTTTGTAATTGTATAAATTAGTATGACAGAACTTACTAAACTTAGCAATACAAATGTAGAAATATTTTTTTTTACAAAAAATCTAAAAATAGTTTGCATAAATGTGTTCAAATATGTTGAATTGTCATCTCCCTTACTAAAAAGCCACCAGTGTTTGTTACTATTAATATGTGAATAGTTGTAAAAATGGTGTATTTTTATGAAAAAAAAACTGCTTGCATACTTGATTTTGAAAATTAGACTTTTCGCTTTCAGAAAATAAAATTAAAAAGTAGCCGTTCCATCAGAATTTTGAATGGTCTAAATCAGTGATGCCCAAAATACGGCCCGCGGGCCAAATCCGGCCCGCGAAGTGGTTCTATCCGGCCCGCCGACACGTTGGCACAAAGTGTAGACCCCCATTATTTTTCCAGAAAAAAAAAAAGGTTTTAAAATGTATCTTACCTACGTTAGGGCACTGATGAATTGGTCCTATGACCTTTGACACTTGCACGTTTAGGAAATGAGGGAGCCGAAGAAACTTCAAGTGGACTCAGAATGATAATAAGTCTTGTTTAGCCAAAATATTTTATTTGTAAAGAAAATGAACAACAAATAAACGGAACTATAATACAAATATGACGCCATTCTTGGTTTTGAGCACAAATTTAAAAAAAAATACGCATAGACATTGAGGATATGGAATATTTAGCTAAAATTAGAGACAAGAAAATGAGTCGTTGATAAAGCTAATTCAATCTCAATTTGTAAGTAGAGAAATGAAGCACTTTTCCGACGTTTAAAAAAAAAGAGATAACTTTCAGATATCGCATTAATTAATGTAAGTACTAGATCCACAGGTTTCTAAAAAAAAATAAATGTTTCAGATCAATTTAGTTTTTGTAACTTTTCGATCATGTGACCCGTGACACGAGTGACGGAAATTAAAATGGCCCGCACTTCGAATTAGGTTGGGCATCGCTGATCTAAAACATTATGATGTCGGATTTTCACTATTTTGTTTTAAATTACGATATCTAAACGGGACGGACTAATGGATGGACAGACCACACACAACTAATAGCGAAAAACTGACCTCACAGATACCTTCGAGGCCCTTAACATTCCTAGGAACATTCTCGTTACCTGTCGTTACTGCTGCAGACCTGCAACGATCACCAGAAAATTCCTCAGTGGAAACTGATAAAGGGACTACAATGAACTTTGTTTCTCTTAAACGAAACTCGACCCTGGTTGGGCCAGAGAATGAATATTAGTTCGTTTTTCACAATAATAATAATAATTACAAGGTTACAGAGACAGTTTGTGTGGAAACACAAACTCAAAATCGGCCTCCGAAGCGATCCACCCAGAAAGAATACCAGAATGAAATTCTATCAAAGACAAATGACAGAGAAGAATGGGGAAAGAAGGTTGACAGATCTTGTGTGTGGTGCCCCAACGGTCCAGAAGACCAATGATAGATAAAAGTGAAGTTAGATGAGAGCCTGGCGTAGTTGATATCTTATAATGATTTTCTAATTGATCAAATTGGTTTGTAAAGGATCAATCTCTTATTCAAAGCCTTAAAAAAAAAAAAAAAAACACATTTCCGTAAAAAAAAGTAATAAAATATTCCTTTTTTTTTTTTTTTAGGATAGCTCAGCTTTTTAGCTTTTGAAGTCAGTTGTCGAGCTGTTTATATCCTAGGAATCCTTGGGCTTTTGCCTCTTGTCTTTGTCTCTTTTTGGGGCTATTGGCCTCTTTATTGGGCTTTAAAAAAAAAAGAGAGATTTTATTTCTATAGAATAACACATATTATTTGATACTAATGGTAATATATATAAATATATGTAAAAAAAACAACAACACTTTTCTTATGAAAAACAAGAAACAAAGACCTATATTCCAGCACTTTCGATATGTTTGTTGATTAGACTGCAGCATGCGTTCCTTTGACTAGTAAGCCTATTCTCCTTTCTATTTTGTCTTGTATGAGTGTTTTATTGCTCTTTATTGTGTTTTTGAAAATGTAACGTCTGAAAACGGCTATAACAAGGAGGTGGTTCCACTATAACTCAATAGATATTCATTTAACGCTACAGCGCGTCCAAAAATTTCTAGTTAAAATCGATGTTGTCAGTTCAAAATTGTTTTGATAAATTGTTTAATATATAATATAATAGTTGTGTTTTGTTTTCACTTTATAAAGTTAACATACAATAACAATTAAGCCAAAATAATAATAGAAACAATTAAATTATGTTCTATTGTTATTATTTTTAAAACAAAATTTAACAAATTAAAATAAAAAATTAAATATATTGATACATATTTACTCAAATGTATTTTACTTTGCTAAAACTAATATTTTTTAAAATTGCGTACGCTTACTTTCCCTTGATAAACGATAAACAATAAACAAGGTTACCTCCCTGTCTAAAAAAAAAATGAGCTTTTCCTCTTCACACACATACAAATTGACAACAGCTCAACATAATATGCTTGAAAATAATTGTTTATATTGTTTAAATATTCACTTTGAGAAATTGTCCGCGAAAACATTCAGATTTCATGGAAATGTTATCACTTCAAAATCGATACACTCCAACGAGTTTATCGACCATTTTCCTTGTGTTGAGGCAAGATATTGGTGCATTATATGAGTGAACACGGTTGCTAACAGTAGATCCTGGTTGAATCCTCAGATAGCCTACATAATGGCTAGACACTCACTTTTATTGTTGAATATCTGGTTTCAGCTAACTATAGTTTCCTTCTGATTAAAAATACTGGATGCAAAGTCCTTTGTTATTCTAGCATGAGACATATGATAATAGTGCTATATATGATAAAATATTCCTTTAGTTATGGGTTTAACAGCCGTGGTGGTCAGTTCACGCGAGCGATAATATGAAAAACTACTTATTAATTGTTGTTTTAAATTATGTTCCGCTTATATGCATAATAAATAGATTTTTCTCTTTAAAAAAAGTAAAAAAAATTTTTTGTAATTGTATAAATTAGTATGACAGAACTTACTAAACTTAGCAATACAAATGTAGAAATATTTTTTTTTACAAAAAATCTAAAAATAGTTTGCATAAATGTGTTCAAATATGTTGAATTGTCATCTCCCTTACTAAAAAGCCACCAGTGTTTGTTACTATTAATATGTGAATAGTTGTAAAAATGGTGTATTTTTATGAAAAAAAAACTGCTTGCATACTTGATTTTGAAAATTAGACTTTTCGCTTTCAGAAAATAAAATTAAAAAGTAGCCGTTCCATCAGAATTTTGAATGGTCTAAATCAGTGATGCCCAAAATACGGCCCGCGGGCCAAATCCGGCCCGCGAAGTGGTTCTATCCGGCCCGCCGACACGTTGGCACAAAGTGTAGACCCCCATTATTTTTCCAGAAAAAAAAAAAGGTTTTAAAATGTATCTTACCTACGTTAGGGCACTGATGAATTGGTCCTATGACCTTTGACACTTGCACGTTTAGGAAATGAGGGAGCCGAAGAAACTTCAAGTGGACTCAGAATGATAATAAGTCTTGTTTAGCCAAAATATTTTATTTGTAAAGAAAATGAACAACAAATAAACGGAACTATAATACAAATATGACGCCATTCTTGGTTTTGAGCACAAATTTAAAAAAAAATACGCATAGACATTGAGGATATGGAATATTTAGCTAAAATTAGAGACAAGAAAATGAGTCGTTGATAAAGCTAATTCAATCTCAATTTGTAAGTAGAGAAATGAAGCACTTTTCCGACGTTTAAAAAAAAAGAGATAACTTTCAGATATCGCATTAATTAATGTAAGTACTAGATCCACAGGTTTCTAAAAAAAAATAAATGTTTCAGATCAATTTAGTTTTTGTAACTTTTCGATCATGTGACCCGTGACACGAGTGACGGAAATTAAAATGGCCCGCACTTCGAATTAGGTTGGGCATCGCTGATCTAAAACATTATGATGTCGGATTTTCACTATTTTGTTTTAAATTACGATATCTAAACGGGACGGACTAATGGATGGACAGACCACACACAACTAATAGCGAAAAACTGACCTCACAGATACCTTCGAGGCCCTTAACATTCCTAGGAACATTCTCGTTACCTGTCGTTACTGCTGCAGACCTGCAACGATCACCAGAAAATTCCTCAGTGGAAACTGATAAAGGGACTACAATGAATTTTGTTTCTCTTAAACGAAACTCGACCCTGGTTGGGCCAGAGAATGAATATTAGTTCGTTTTTCACATAATAATAATAATTACAAGGTTACAGAGACAGTTTGTGTGGAAACACAAACTCAAAATCGGCCTCCGAAGCGATCCACCCAGAAAGAATACCAGAATGAAATTCTATCAAAGACAAATGACAGAGAAGAATGGGG